>NC_063046.1:31942135-32242135 GCF_018812025.1 Megalobrama amblycephala
CTGCAGCCACAAGCCGTCCTACACAGAGTGTTCATTACAGTATCAGGATTGCCTTAAACTATTTCATATTTTAATGAACTGGTTCAAAATAATAATGACACTAAATCATGACTCCATATTTGCATATACGTAAATTGCAGTAGTAAAACTTTTGTCCACTAGGTGGCAAGAAATTCCAAGCTAAAGGCATTTCCACAGACAACCTCAATGTCCAACATGTGGACATACTGAAGGGTCAAAAGGTTACATGAATGTTTCCCCTCTGTTCTGTTTGTGCTGGCTTGGCTTTCATCATAGCTAGATGAATCATTCTCTTATAGTGAATGAAGCATACAAGGTTACAATGTGAAGCTTTTTTTTCACGGTCATTAAAATAAACTCAAAACTGATGACAGAATCGATGGAAGGGGTCATTTCTAAACAATTACAGATGAAAGTTTTTGGAATCATAACCATATTTCTTTACATATTATGACAGTTGGTGCAGGACGTCTTTTAAGTCCAGCCATTCAAACAATGTTGCTTTTAAGTTTTCTCTTCTGTGCTCACTGCAGGTGCGCTGTTACGTAAGTCTGTTTTTCTGAGGGGATTTGCTGTCTCTGGTGAAAAGCAAGGCACTGGAGTGAGGGGGGCAAGGGCTACGCCTTTTCTTCTGTTCTTTTACCTGTTTCTGAGTATCTTATTGCCTTGTTTTATCCAAGATACTTATAAAATCCATTCAGGGAAAGAGAAATAACAGCAGATCACCTGAACTGAACCAATGAAAGTAAGTCTCTGAAAGTCTCTCAGAGGACTTTGGGTCATAGGATTTACTTAGCCTAGTTTTTCAAAGAATTGAGTTTGATGAATGGCTTTTCTTAATCAAATGACAACCATCCCAACCGCTAGGAACTACAAAGAGTTTGTGGAAATCTGATAGGGCTCATAAATTCAATGAAAGTATGTCTATAATAGACTTTTATGACCCTCTATGATTGTCTTGAAATGAGAGATTCAACCCAACTAATCTGTAAACTGATGGTTTGTACAGTCTGGTTTAGTTTCATCCCACGTAGCCTGTTTGACTTCAATGAACTCAATGAATGTCTTTTGTTTATTTACTGTATGCACTTCAAACGTCATGCTTACCATGACGATTTTCATTTGATTGGAGAGCTCTGATGTGAAAATCCATTCATGACACCATCCTTTATACTGGTATATACAGTAGGCCTATATGTGTGTGTGCACAGTATGTGTGTGAGAGAGTTCCTCTGCAAGATGTCCCCTTTCATTTGTTGTGGAAATTAGAGTGTCTGTATGAGGGTGTGTGCATGTTTGTGTGTCGATATGTGTTTTAGGGTGTGGACAATGTGGCATGGTTATAATAGCTAGCAGAATTTGAGAGCGGCCACTTTTGTCAGTTCGGTATTTTAGAAAGAAGACAAATTGAAAATTGAAGAATTGGCCTATATTTAATAACATTACAAGACTGAGGCACTGCAACCTGATTCAGTGCTGTTAGGCAGAACCTTTCCATCGTCTTCAATGAATTGATGTGATCCAAGACCTCCGGTGCAACATGAGAGTGAATGTCAGAGCAGGTGGAGACCTTGAACAATTCTCTTTTTATGTGTATGCGGAGGAGGCAGTGTTTGATTTGGCACAGATCAGGATGTGTTCTACAGATTAAGGTATAAATGTACAGTAGCAAAAGAGGTCAATGACCCCCAGGGTTTTTTTACCTGCTATACTTTATTCTTGATTATATATTCATCATATTATTAGTATTATCATAGTAATATAATTCATGAAAAAAATCATTTTTCTTATTCCTTATTGCTTTTTTCTGTCTTTTAAAATGTGCTTGTATTTTAATTGAGTACATTGGATGGATAGATAGATAGATAGATAGATAGATAGATAGATAGATAGATAGATAGATAGATAGATAGATAGATTTTTGTAAATACATTTGGTTATATCTTATTTAAACGAGGTGAGAATTCGGATGTGTATCTATCGGATGTGTGCGTGCATGAGGTCTTACTCTTAAAGTGACAGTAACCTATAAATACCTTCTGTTGTCTGTCATGTAAATCAAACAACATAACACAGCTTTAACAACGATTAATCCATATTAAAGGTGCCCTAGAATTAAAAATTGAATTTATATTGGCATAGTTAAATAACAAGAGTTCAGTACATGGAAATGACATACAGCAGTGGTTCCCAAACGTTTTAGCTTCGAGTACCCCCTGAAGGGATTACCATCCTTCTGCGTACCCCCTCTCTTCCACTTCGACTGCAGTCACACCTTTACCATTAAGGGACAATATTTGCCCCCTAAATTGATTTTCCAGTGCATTTTTTTTTTTTTTTTTTTTTTTTTTTTAGCTTTATGAATAACTTTATAAACTAAATAATGTTTTAAATAAAAAATGTCCAATAGAGAGATATGCAATGATGGTAAAACTAAGTAAAACTTTTAAATATTAAACTATAACCGCCAGTAGGTGGCAGCAAGTCACTGTTTTTATGAGTGAATCATCGAGTCATTCATTCAGTAACAAAGCAAGTGGCTGTGAATGAATCATTGAATCATTGACTCTCACGATTCGTTTTAAGCCGCAGAATTGTCCGCGAAACACAGACGTGTGTTGTAGTTCTGCTGTGGTTTTCGTTAGAACTATTATTTCATTGCAAAATAGAGTAAATACTGACAGTACTGTGTTTAAAATTTACGTTTTATTTTTTGACCTGTTGTAAAATGTCACGTTTGCAGTGGATATTTGGGAACAATTGCATTCTTGCTCGTTATCATCATTAAATACAACTCACACAAGGTATGTTTTTGTATCGGAGAAAGTTTGAGTCTTAAATCGAAATTAATCCATTATCTGTGTCTACATTTGTTCTTCATGCGAGTAAGTGCTAAATCTCTACTTTTACAAAGGTGCATTGTCGAGAACGACAGTAATTTAGCGCGATTTAAGGCAGCAGATTCGGCACGCAATCTATCATTTGCATGCTGCTTTTTTTTACAGTCTATGGTGGATACAGTCATTTTTGACTGCAAATGATGAGGTAATTTGATTAAATGTACTGGATTTACTACATTTTGGAAGTTAGAAATACATGCTCGATTTTAATATTGTTTTAAGGTATAATTAAATGAATTACTCAGCATTTTATTCGCGTACCCCCTTTTGTCACCTCACGTACCCCAGTTTGGGAACCACTGACATACAGTGAGTCTCAAAACATGTTGTTTCCTCCTTCTTATATAAATCTCATTTGTTTAAAAGACCTCCGAAGAACAGGCGAATCTCAACATAACACGGACTGTTACGTAACAGTCGGGGTGTACGCCCCCAATATTTGCATATGCCAGCCCATGATCAAGCCATTACACAAGGGCAGCCAGTATTAACGTCTGGATCTGTGCACAGCTGAATCATCAGACTAGGTAAGCAAGCAAGAACAATAGCGAAAAATGGCAGATGGAGCGATAATAACTGACATGATCCATGATAACATGATATTTTTAGTGATATTTGTAAACTGTCTTTCTAAATGTTTCGTTAGCATGTTGCTAATGTACTGTTAAATGTGGTTAAAGTTACCATTGTTTCTTATTGTATTCACGGAGACAAGAGCTGTTGTTATTTTCATTATTAAACACTTGCAGTCTGTATAATTCATAAGCACAACTTCATTCTTTATAAATCTCTCCAACAGTGTAGCATTAGCCGTTAGCCACGGATCACAGCCTCAAACTCATTCAGAATCAAATGTAAACATCCAAATAAATACAATACTCACATAATCTGACGCATGCATGCAGTATGCGTGGCGAACACTTTGTAAAGATCCATTTTGAGGGTTATATTAGCTGTGTAAACTTTGTTTATGCACTGTTTAAGGCAAGCGCTAGCTCCGTGGGCAGGGAGCGTGAGCATTTAATGGGGCTGCAACCTGAATTGGCGCATTTCTAATTATGCCCCAAAATAGGCAGTTAAAAAAATGAATTAAAAAAAAATCTATGGGGTATTTTGAGCTGAAACTTCACAGACACATTCAGGGGACACCTTAGACTTATATTACATCTTGTAAAAAAATGTTCGATGGCACCTATAAATTTATACAGCTAACAGTGTCATTTTATATTTAATTATTACATTTCTGTACATGACAATTAATACTACAGTTAGACCTTATACTTTTATTTGTAACTTTATGTTGTTGGCTGGGTGGGGGTTGGGGGGCTGGGGGGGATTGTTCTCCCACGGTAGAAATCGTGATGCGACCGCAAAGGGCACTTTCACTTTCGCGATCAAAGGGGCAGGGGCTCAGACTGGAGACTGTCAGAGCGTTTCAAAGCAAGGTTACTGACACACTCCTAGACACTTTTCTTTCCTTGTTTTTTACATTCTTGCTGGGTGGACAGAATAGATTTCAGGGCACTTCCTTGACCCAGAGCTGGCTCACAGCAAATTGAGGAAAGTGCACTAGATGAGTGAACGAGGAGCGAGGTCATCATTCCCGGCTTCCTCTTCCCCACTGCCAGGTGGTGCAGGCAGAAAAATCACAAACATTGCCGTTTGACTGTTGATCTGGACAAAGCAGGTGGTCAATAAAATATGAGGTCATGACAGACAGTGTGTCATCAGAAGCGGTTGGCATAGGAGAGAACGACACAAGATTCTGTAAGTCCCTTTGAACTGAAAGCTGGCGGCTCTAATCATGGGCTCTCTAGGAAAGTCTCTGTCGCCATAGAGTGGTAATGAAATGGAACTTATTTACACAGTTTCCATGGAACTACCCATTGGATTTATTGGATTCATACTTTTTCCCTTAAATCAAGGAATTTGGTTTATTTAACCTATTCTGTGTTTTTTTTTTTTTTTTTTTTTTCCAAGGTTCCTACTCACTTTCATGAAGCAATGCTTGTCTTTGTAATAATAAAAGAAATGTTTGAAATATGTTCATAAAAGATTGCTCTGACCTTCATCTTACATCTGTTTTCAAAGTCTATTTAGTTGCAAATGACCTGCAAATGATAAATAAAGGAGTGGATTGTAGAACTTTCAATAACCTTTAAAATGTTTTCTTCAGTTTGCTTTAATCCATTACAAACCTGGTTTTCCTTGCAGATGAAGCTGAGGCTGCTAGAAATATACCATGCCCTGGATGATCTGAAATGGTCATGAACTTTTTCCTTGATGAACCTGCACTCAGACTTGAATTAAACAAGTTTGAAATAGATTCTGAAAAACAGATGGAAAGCATAGGGAAGGGTTTTGCGTTAGGGAAAGTCTTATTACCTGCGTCATGGGTTTTCACTCACAGAGAAAGGCTGTCTGAAAGTAAGCATTAGAGCCCCACCATCTCCCTGGCTTCCAATGGGGAGTAATGTTGAATAACACAATGTTGTGTGGAAGAAATGGCTCACCTCTTCGTTTCTTGAATCTTCTCCACTCAACCATCCCATGACCAAATCACTCATTGGTGTGAGAAAATAACAATCTTGTCTCTCGCTGCCTTTTCATTGCAGTTGTTCAAAGCATCAGAACAACTGGCTTTCGCTTACATCAAGGACATTTCTGTCTGCGTCACGGGTTGGTGTTTCCATTACCTTATACTCAGAACACCAGAGGAGCCACCCTACCTCATGAGCCAGACCTTTGATTGATGTGCCTCGGCCTATAGTGGTGTGGATTTGTGGTTCGAAATATATAATATTTTGTTATGAAGTTGGACTAGAGTTGTGACCTCAGAATTTGACCTGACTGACACACTCCAAAAAAGCTGTCTGTTTAGATTCAGATCCAACTTTGCTGTAACTTTAAGACTACTGTGATTTGACATGGTTTGTGGTGATCATATTTTTCCATTTGAGATGTGTAACAGCATTTAATAACCAAGAAAGAACAGCTTTCACAAACATATTTCAGAGTTTCCTAGTGAACAAATTAGCTACTTGCTAGTAGCCACTCTAATTAAGCTACTTTTTGCTCCTGTCCGAATACTTAGGATACAAGCAAGCTTAATGTAGCTTATCCAAAAACACTTCTTTCTAGAATACTGCAAGACAAAAAGAGTTTTCCGGAAATGTTTAGGCTTAGTTTTTTCTTAATTTGCCACATAAAATTTGCTCGATGCGATTTGGTAGTCAGTGCAATAAACTGTGCCCTGAAGGTACAGTTCATTACCAACACAAGCTCGCGAGCAGAACTGTGCTTTCCATGAGCTTGGCTAATTCCCTCACCCACAGTGGAGAACATGAGGTTGTTTCCATATCAGATTTCTGTAACTGAACCTCGCAAATAAGTTAACACACTGAATCTACAATGTGTTGTGATACGTTAAGTATCAACAAGACAGCAGTGTTTCCCAAACACTTGAGCCCCTGTCAAGGCCTCCGTGAAGAAAAAGAGGGGGTTCGTTTAACAACTGCGTAAAGGACTTCCCCCAATGTTTACAGGTGCTATTAGTTGCATATGTGAACAGCAGTGACTCAGTGGGCGGGAATGTTTCTTTTTGACTTTTTATTGAGTATGAAAAGGCCAGTGAAAAGGTCAGCAATTATGGAAAATGATGAATCCATTTCTTTTGGAAGAATCACTAGTAATTTCTTTTGTGGTGTCAGATATGAAAGGATCTCTATATTTTCAGGGTTCTCAGCTGGGAGAGAGTACAGGTCTCCATAGTCTTCAGTAATTGCACAAATGTCAAACAATTATAAAAATCCACTTTAACTACAAAAGGTGATTTAAAGTTCACCAGGATCCTCATTTCATCAAAGCACGATGCTGCTTATGCCTTCACATAATTTGATGTAGCCTGCGCACTATATGAGATACTGCTTACCAGTATGCTAGAAACCCTCAAATCAGTGTCTATGTCTGACAAAAATGCTTTGGTAAACTTTAATTGTGACATAAAACTCATAATTATGACATGAAAATTTATGACATTTTAGTCGAAATTATGAATAAAAAACAAGATTATGATATAAAAGTTGAAACTGACAAAATCATGACATAAAAAGTCAAAATTATGAGATTAAGTCATAATTGTGAGATAAAATACTTTTTATAAGCTGATTATATAATTTTCACATAATTTTGACTTTTTGTCAGAATTATGATTTAGTGTCTCAAACTTTTGACTTTTTGTCTCATAATTTTGGCTTAGTATCACAAAATTATGACTTTTGTATGTATAATTATAATTTACCAAAGCTTTTTTTTCTTTCTTTTATTTTTTTTTCTTAAGTGGCATAAATTTCTGATAGATTAGAAAACAAAATTATTTATTTATACTGACTTTTATAAATTGGCCTACACCCAAGTTGCATGCCATAATATATAATTATATCGTACAATATAATGTAATTATGGTTTATTAATCACTATCTCTGACACTAGTTCATGAACTCATCCAAAATATTGTGCTGCTCCTCTCTAAGCTGGTAACTTTATTTTAAGATTTAAGCGAATAGCTTGTAAGCTTTATACTGACAAATTTTCAGATAATTAACTGATTACTGATTCATGTGTTTACGGCAGGAGTTGTCAATATGCTTAGTATCATGAACTCCATCTTTCCAGACAAAATAATTTCCTCATTTTTTTTTCCCCCCAATCAAAACTAAAATGAACATGTGTAGCATGTTTATTATGTATAAACACATAGAAGTGTACTGAGAATCAGAAAATCAACTAAAGTATACACTGTATACACATATTCATACAGAAGAGAGAAGTTTGATCATTCCGGTTACTATCATCCTTTTGTTGTTCGTCATAGAGCCTCTAATGTACTGTTTGTTTATAAGTCAGTAAACAATGGTGTGATCGAAATGCCATAACGCTGATACGAAATTGAGTTGCTGCCTACTTGTCCTGCCAAAAACGACGGCCCAGAGAGCCTTCCTCTCCATCCGGCGGTGGGTAAAAACAAAATTTTTTTGTAATTGACACCACATGTGCTTGTGTATGGGGGGGGGGTCTGTTACTCACAGTCATAAGCCATCCGTCCGCTAATATCATGGTACTGATGTAAGGACCCTATCCCCCAAACCCCCTGCCCTCCTTACGCACACCAGACCAGGGGAGGGTGACTGTATCTGGTTTCTCTGGCCCAGCGTACCCTGCGCAGATGCAGGTTGGGAGGTAGCTGGGGGCATGGTGGCTGTTGGCCAGAACAGGGAGGTCTGGAGATGGGGAGACTAAATGAAAAAGACTTTGTCAGGCCTTTGATAAGTTAAACCTAAAGGCAACGGCAAAGCTGGAAAGCAATGTTGGTGAGTCCTAAGATAATCCTCGTCTGTTGTACATACTATTTCAGTGAGGCACTTCGTCTGACTGTTACCCTGTTGTCTGAAGCAGATACAATGACCCTGATGATCCCACTGTCCTTGAAGGTTTCATGCCTCCCAGACGTATTTGCTATGTGATGTCTAAAGGCCCGATATACTCTCGACAAAGTTATTTTTCGTTCTTCAATAAGGGGTAAAAAGAAGTCTGAAATACTTGAGCAGTGGTATACAGTTAGCAAACATCCCAGTGCCACCCACACTGCTAGATGAATAGTTTAGATGAATATGTACTGTAAATATGTTCTTCTCTGAATAACAAAATAAACACAACAAAAATGACAGGAGTTAAAACATCTGATCATAGTGATATTGATATGTTTGCACAAGCTCTGCAATTTGACACTCCGGTCAAGACACGTCATGTTTGTTTATATAGCACTTAAAACAATAGATTGCTTAGAAGTAAGCAACTTTACAGTATTAAACATGTAAAAAAGAAGCTATGTCAGTGCCATTTTCAATAAGAATTACAATTTCAGTTTCTTCTCTAAAGCAGCTCTCCAGTGTGATTATGCTTTTACTCATGTCTGACCTCAGTGTACTGAACGAAAGAAATGAAGATGAAAGTCTCCACCTCAAATAAGGCGGAGCCACAAAGCACACCTGTACGGAGCCCCACACGACATGCAAGAAAAAAAATTAAATCGTGTGCACGATTTACTAATTTGTTCCCTCGATTTAGTAAATCGATCGAGGGAGCGAAACAGTAACTTGTGCACACGTTTTAGTAAATCGAGGGAACAAATTAGTAAATTGTGTGAACAATTTAGCATACTGTTTTTTACACCATACACCTGCCTATTATGTATCACTGTCAGTGTTCTGTGTTTATGTGTCCCTTGTCACATGTTCTTTTGTTCAGTTTTCCCGCCACTAGTTTGTCTCCTTGGTTACCTTGATTGAGTTCTATTAGTCCCAGCTGTCTCTCTTAATTAGCCTTGTTTGCCCCTTTGTTTGCCTTGTATATTCCCTGTGTTCTCCCTCAGTCTTTGTCGATTGTCGTCTTTGTATATGTCAGTATTTCATGTCTTTGTTGTACCATGTATATTGATCTCCTGCGTTTGTCCATTAAAGACCTGGGGCCTGTACTATGAAGCCGGATTAGCTGGCTAGCCAGGTAAGTTTAAAGGTCCCGTTCTTCGTGATCCCATGTTTCAAACTTTAGTTAGTGTGTAATGTTGTTGTTGTTAGAGTATAAATAAAATCTGTAAAATTTTAAAGCTCAAAGTTCAATGCCAAGCGAGATATTTTATTTAACAGAAGTCGCCTACATCGAACGGCCAGTTTGGACTACATCCCTCTACTTCCTTCTTTAATGACGTCACTAAAACAGTTTTTTGACTAACCTCCGCCCACAGGAATACACAAGAGTTGCGTTTGTAGAGTGTGTTTGTCGCCATGTCGTCGAAACGCTGTTATTTTCATCCCGCAGTCCAATCACCGGGTCTGATTCCGGCTCAAATTGATAGGGTAAAATTAAAGACATGTTTACAATAACACTGAGCGCGTGCATCTCCACGTTATGGTAAGAGGCGTGACCTTTCCGGGCAAGATGCGCTAAACTGCTGTCGAATCACAACACAGGAACCGCTGGCACAATCAGAACTCGTTACATATTTCTGAAGGAGGGACTTCATAGAACAAGGAAGTCATCAGCCCGTTTTTATGACAGTGGAAACAGCGGTATACAGATAAGTAAATTATGTGAAAAATACTGTGTTTTTTTACACGCGAAACATGAACACATGTTATATTGCACACTATAAACACAATCAAAGCTTCAAAAAACCATGAAAAACGGGACCTTTAAGATTAGTTTGCGCCAACCCTGGCTTTTAGGTACTATGAAAGTTGCTTGACTTAAATCAGTGTTCGTTGCCATGTTATCTGACGCTGCACGGCTAACCTGCTCTGGGGCAGGTTATGCTCTGGATTTGTGATCTCAGGCTGAAATTTGACCAATCAGCTGTGAGCAAAGAAATACATAGGTGACGTAACTAATCCCCAGCATCTGTTGCAATGGCTTCACCTTTTCTTCCGAATCCTGTGGACATCTCCGTGCAAATTGTTAGACGAGCACTTTATAGAGAGGGAGTTTTTAGGGACAGACAAAATCCCCTTGCCTTCCCTGAGACTTATTTGTATGAAAGATAGATTTTCCGCGGAAGGAATCTCTTATCTCTGCGAATTTCTTGAGCCTCGCATAAGAAATGTGACACGTCGAAGCCATGCCCTTACTGTACTGCAAATGATGTGTATTGCGTTGCATTTTTTTTGCAAGTGGTACATACCTGTATGCGGTCGGTGATGCAGAGAACCTAGGGAAAAACATGGTTTGTCGAACCATTCGCAAGGTGGTCCTCTCACTGCAGGGGTACATTAACAGCTTCACTGTGTTTCCCGGACATTTATCGGCCATGTCCTTAAAAGAGGGCTTTTATAAAATTGCCGGTAAGATATAGGGTGACATCAAATTAACAAATTTAACCTTTTACATTAACTAAAAAAAATAAATCACTTTGAGTACCTAAATGCATTATGCAATAAAGTACATGTTAATGATTTTAAATCTTGACTATTATTTTAATCTTGTGATAGATACCAACACATGTTTCAATCTCCACAGCTCTAGGAGAACATGAGGCAGATTATCTGAATAGAAAATCCTTTCACAGCCTTAATGTTCATGTAGGCCTACATGTGAGATGACTTTTTATTTTCAGTGAGATGAATCTTTAAATGAATGGTAACATTAACAGATATGAAAATGATCTACTGTACATTTAATCTGCAGATGACTTGTGATCATCAATGTATGATCACAAGCTTGGATGCCAAATGGCCTGGCTCAGTGCATGACTCAAGAATTTTCCGCGAGTCTGTTGTGTCAGCACTTTGAGGAAGGTAAGTTACATTTAGTACAGTACAAAACACTTAAAGTGTCCATTTTAATTGTGACAGCAAACCCTACACAATTTTCCCATTTTATGTTCTATGACGGGGCTTTTTGATGGCCTGTTGGTAGGAGACAGGGGTTATGCATGCCAGAGGTTTTTGCTAACCCCCATCCTGACCTTCAGCCAGGGCCACAAAATTGCTTCAATGTGGCCCTCAGTAAAACCAGGGTCAAGATCGAGATGACCTTTGGCATCCTAAATTCATGTTTCAATTGCTTACGGCACATAAGAGTGTCACCAGAGTGAGCATCACAGATTGTAGCTGCATGTGCCATTCTGCATAATATAGCCACAATCAGAAAGGAGCGATTACCACCACAAAACCAACATCTCCCCGATGAAATTGACCCCATCACACTTGACCACCCAGCTGGCGCAGCTGTCAGAGATGCAATTATCATACAATATTTCACTTAATAAAAGCACATTGAAACTGCATAGGTCCCAAACTGTTTTATTGGTTTTGTGGCAATGGGAGGGAGAAATATCTCCAGTTTTATTATTATTATTATTTTTTTAATTTGGTCCAGCTCATTTAGTGTGCAGTCCGGTTCTAGGCTCCTTTTGTAAAGGGCCCTGACTGAGTCTGTTTCCACCTGAAACCTAATTCCACCACAAACATAATCATTACAAGTTTTCTGGAGGTTAATCAAATCACAAAATGACATGTCTTCCTATTTATGTAAAAGGTTTTACCTTGTTCACATTTCTTCTGAAGCCCATTGAGGTAAAGGCCTCAGTTTCAGGGGCAGGTTGTGCAAAATCCTACAAAAAAGAGAGATAAGGATAAGGGCCAGTCACTTTTATGCCATAAAAAGCCCATAGTGTTCAGCAACTGTCTCAGACCACACAGACAGTGTCCTCATTTACTTCACCCTAATAAATAAATGTACTGTATGTAAAGCATAACTGTTGTAAAGCAGGTTATGTTCAGTGCTCTGTCTGCTGCATACTGACCTCTATGTGAGAGACTGTGTGCTGGCTTCAACAGGGACACTGTATTTCCCTCTACTGCAGAACATACAGTCATTCACATTTAAAACTCCTATATTAAAAAAAATAATACAAATAAAATGCATTGCACACATACCAAGCGTCACTTGCTTAGAGGAGCCAGTACCAGGGTCAGATTGTACAGCCCCTGTAACCCCATCCATAATGGGCCGTCCCTTATTAGAACTCAGAGCCAGCTCCTCCACCACAGTGTATTCTGGAGGAGGTGGCCCTCCCCCAGTTTTCCAAATTTCACACTTTTTTCTATTGGCTGCAAACAAGCATTTGTGATAAAATATTCACAAAAATAATAAAAAGTTGTGGTTAATACTCACCACTCTGAATTATATTTTTATATTTTGTCTTTTTCTGCTGCCAAGAACGTTTGGAGTTGGGGTTGCATCTAAAAATCAATGAATATTAATCTTTCTTAGGATATAATATACAGTCAAATATTTTATATACAAGTACATATATATATATATATATATATATATATATATATATATATATATATATATATATATATATATATATATATATATATATATATATATATATATACACACACACACACACACACACACACACACACACACACACACACACACACACACACACACACACATTACTGGTCAAGTCTGGGTTCAATAAGAGTTTCTTTTCTTTGTGTAAAGAAATTAACACTTTTATTCAGCAAGGATGCATTAAATTGATCAAAAGTGACAGTAAAGACATTTATAATGCAAAAGCTTTCTATTTCAGATAAATTATGTTTTAAAAAAATATTCAAATACAAAAGTTATTTTAAATTGTAAAAAATATTTCACAATTTTACCGTTCTTGCTGTATTTTGGATCAAATAAATGAAAGCTTGTTGAACAGAAGACACTTCTTTCAAAAACATTAAAAAAAAAAATCTTACCATCCAGAAACTTTTGAACACAAATTAAAATATTTTTGATGAAATCCGAGGGTTTCTGAACCACACGTAGGCAGCAACATCATTGCACCTTTTGAGTTCCAAAAAGGTATTAAAGGCATCAATAAAATTGACTTAAGTGACTACAGTGGTTCAACTTTAATGTTATGAAGTAACAAGAATACTTTTTGTGTGCAAAAACAAAACAAAAATAACTTTATTTAACAATTTAAACTGTTGCCATACGCAGTTGACGTAGTGAACTCAGTGCAGGCTTTCATGTTTACGTCCGAACGCCAGCTCAGTATTGGCCGACGCTGTACACGTGAGAAGCACGACACATGCGTGTGAAAATAATAAAGTAATAAGTAAATAAATAAATAAAGTTTTGTTTTAAACTAACACTTTAAGCCTGGGACACACAAAAGCCACATCAAAGAACTAGCGGCGACAAAAGCCAACTGTGTTTTTGCTTAATGTCGGCTGCATCTATAAACTTTATGCGCCAGAGAAACAAGCGTGCAGCCATCTTTAGAATTTTGTCTTTGAACTTCTTTTTTTGTGGTAGCCCTGTATATTTCACTGGCATCGCTGTCGAAGATTAATTAGCTGATTAAGTGAATTCACTTATTGTAGAGTTAACAAAAGTTATCATGAGCATTGTAATGTTTGAAGTGTATGTCATAAATGTCAGTAGACCGGAAACATTTTAAAACAAGCAGTTCATTCATAAATCCATAAGATCTTACCTTCATGCTGTGGAAATACAAACTGGAAGACAGCACACAACGAGTGCAGTTATTCTGCTCGTCTGGCACTTTGCAACAACACGTTGCAAAGTGCACGTTTTACGTGATGTGAAATTAACATAAACCACGCAAAATCTGATCAGTCAGACTGAAAGGGATTTCCAAAAATGAGATTTGAATAGGATTTCAAACCACCTATGAATGTAGCTTGAAACGGATTTTTGGTCGTTCGGACTTGCTGAATATGATCGGATTTCAGTTGGAGGCCTATTGCATGAAGCTAGCTGAACAAGCTCTGAGTTTCAGAGTAGGTTTAGTTGACAATTCCAGATAAATCCAACCTGGTTTACATCAGGTTCAACTGGCTCACAACGCTCGGTATAAACATTCTCTGTCAACTCAGGTTTAATACAGAGTTAAACCTGAGTTGAGAAGGCAGCTGAAAGAAAATATCTGACTATATCAATGCATGCGAATCAAAGAAATAGGCCTAATAGTTTGTATAGGTTCACAAAGAGCTCAAATGAAATGAAAACACATAAGCTTAATCTGTTTGAAAGCTTTATATATTAATGCATGTATTATATTTATTTTAATTTAAAAGCAAAGTTTAATATAATTTGCCAATTAATATAATAATTATAGGAACATATTATATGAATTATATATATTAATACATATAAATATAATAAATAATTAGCAGCAAAAGACTAACAATTTTGTCTCTAAATTTCTTTCATTCTAAACTGCTTTCATTTGTAGCGAGTGATACAGGGGAGTGGTTTTATTGCATCTTTACTCACAGCTGATTGGTCCAATTTGGGTTTGCAATCTCAAACCCAGAATAAAACCGTAGCAGGTTAGCCGTGTAGCGTAAGTTACCATGGCGATGAACACCGCTAAAAACCAATCCACTTTCTTGAGCCAGAAAAACTAGAGTTTGCGCAAACTAATCTCAAACTTACCTGGGTAGAAACTGAAACCGGTTTTGTGCAACAGGCCACAGGTGTAAACAGGGCCTTGGATACACAAATAGTTGAATTTGGACCGACAGTGTGAACATAGCCTAGGACTGCATATACAGTACCAACCGTAAACAAAGCAGTACTTGCTTACCACTTTGCATATCAATCATTGCTGATCACTTTCTTCATTCCAGGCAGCTCATGTTGTTATGAAAATATTTGCACATTGAAATGTTAAGGTCAGATGATGTACAATTAGAACTTCTTTGCTCACGTTCATCACTTTCGTATTTATTCTTGTGCACTGACTCATTCGCTAAACTTAACAGCCAAAATCAGTACAGAGGCCAAGAGAGCTCAACGGACTGCAACTAAAGAAAACACATGCAAATCACAGTGATCTCTCTTACCAATGGCCCTGACACTGATTCAACATGCTGAATCGGGTGAGCTGCCATCGATGTGAGCCCAACTAAAGCCAACATGTTGAACACACTGCAAAAACTAGCCTGATAGATGCTCACACGCTCAAACGTTAGCTGACGGCCGACTGACTTGGTGTGTCACTGCCCTTAAACTGCATTTCTTCTTGGGATGTGAGGCAAACCACAGCACCCAGGAAACCCATAACAATACAGGGAGGACATGCAAACTTCATACAAAAAAAGCATGGACTCCTGCCTCAGCCAGGACTGGAACCAGGAATTTTCTGGCTGTGAGGCAACAGTGCAACCCACGAGCCACCATACCAGCAAACAAACAAAAACAGTTTTTACTATTATGATCCAGGTAAAGTAATTTGACTTGTGCTCTTGGAGAATAAAGTGTATTATTACTATTGATAATATTAATAATAAAACCATTGAAGCAAACTCAGCCTGAACTGTGAGCAGGCTGTCTGTAAGATCAGATCAAGGTGTTGTGCCTCAGGTTGGGGATATGGTTAGCTCAGTTGCAAACATAAGTCAATTAAACATGACTCTCTCTTCTAAAGTGATGCCTTGAGGGATTCTGACACTTTGGCAACTATTTTATTTTGATGGAACAGAATGAAAGTCATTTCATTTAAATAATCAGAGTTATTTATTTATTACATTTGTTGTTGTTTGCACTTATTTGAACATGCTCAAGGCCTGCATCATTTAAATAATCAGCTAAATTCTCGTCCTTGTAGAGGTCAACAGCAAGTTCGGGGCAAAAAGGCAGCACTGTGTACCCCAGGAGACTGAGAGTCTTGTCAGCAAAGCTGGCCTAAATGGAAATCCTGCTATCACTGTGGAATTTTATTATTTAGTCATTGTTTGATTCATAGTCACCTGGTGTCTTTCCTCCCATACTCTATCACAGGACACATGAGGGGGGAGGGGGGGAATAAAGTTTGTCCAACAATAATATGTCCAAATATGTGGTACATAAATTGCTTTGCATAAAAAACACCTTGTGACTTTTCCATTTTTCATACAGCACACATTTGAGAAGGGAAGGAAAGCTTAGGAAATGGTCTGCTGGTATGAGATGCAGTTATATATTTGTCAGTGGATCTTCCTATTATTCTTTGGACCATTGCCGTATAAACTGGAAAAATATCACTGATCCTCGTTGAAAACAGCAGGCAAGTGCTGGCCTTATTTTGACTGAGAGCTTATTTCACATTATTTGTGAGTGCCATTTGTCATGATTTAGACATTTACAAATTGCTATTTGTCAGACACTGAAGGCTTCTGTATTTGTGTGCAATCAGGCATCTCTTTCTCTCATCCTAATATCTGTAATCACTTCACAGTAATTGCTTATCTATGCTCTTAGCTACAGGGTAAAATAAAAGACCAGCCAAAAAGCATTATCTTTTTTCAGGTATTGAATACTCAGATCTTAAAGATGGCATATCCCAATTGTATGGTAGTTAAAGACAGATCACATGTAAACATAAAGAGGCCATATATAGGCCTTCTCAGACATGCATATGCTGTATATAAGTATATAAGTATGTATGTAAGTATATAAATATGTATATATATGTATATAAGTCTGTGCATTTACGCAGAAAAAGAAACCAAAAACGTGGCGACTGGGTACAAGGGGGAATAATTTTTTTTTAGATAGTATCTTAATAAATGGTTTGTGATAAATATTGCATTAATACATTTCAAGTCTTCAAAGAGCATAATGTGATATTTATTCATGTAATTTACATTTAAGCAAGTACCAGACCATCTTTATATGACCCACAGTGTCAGCATTTTGTTGTCCCACAACATACACACACAAGTTGGGTTTCCATGTTTTATGGTGACTTTCCATAGACTATACAATATTTATATTTATCATAGACTTTATACTGTACAAACCGTAGGTCTATGTTCTATCCTCTAACCTCATGGGGAGCAAAAAAATGTCCCCCCAAGGTAAAAAATTTCTGGTATTACTATCCTTGTAGGATAGTACAATGTAGGATTTACCATGACCAGACAAACACACTCACACAGAGTTGAATCTGGAAACAATTACTGCTTCCATGAACAATAGAAGAGTACATAAACATTCCTTTTAAATAAACTTTTATAGTGCCATGTTAATTGTGCCAATCAAATAGCGCTGACCTTAGTGAACCTGGTGCCTGCTGTAATGAGCCTCAGAGACACAGAAAGGCATGTTTACACTGAAAGAATGACAATTACTTAAATAGACATAGTACAGCAATATACCAGTGGAGACTGCACCTGGTTAAACTGGATTGCAGGTGGTATGTGAATGAAATGAGCGCTAGTTGACTCAACTACTGTATGGTGAATTTGTTCAATAATTGTGAAAATGTTAAATTAGTAACCTTTCTTGATAACGATGCTGTCAATATTCCAGAATTACTATTGTCGACTCACACTCTTTCTCAGCTAGATTCATTTAAGGCTTGGTAGACTGCTTGTTAGATTAGTTAAAAAAAACAACGACAACAACACATACACACAAGAGCAGCTGACCTAAGATGGGCCTGCCAGTAGCTTGTGCAGGTCCTGTGCTTCATGCCTTGTGCATACTTTGTAAGAAAACGGTGGGTAAAAAACAATTACATATACACACACACACACACACACACACACACACATTTGAACTTTGAAGTTGTATGCCACATGCTGGGTAACACGGCTCATTTTCAATTACAATTACATAATTTATTTAATATTTAATGTACAGTCAGAGTCAGATTTGCATTGTTTTGCATACATCTACAGCCAGAACTCAATATTGTTTAACTGTTAACAGTTTACAAATTAAAGGTCCCGTTTTTCGTGTTTTTTTGAAGCTTTGATTGTGTTTATAGTGTGCAATATAACATGTGTTCATGTTTCGCGTGTAAAAAAACACAGTATTTTTCACATAATTTACTTATCTGTATACCGCTGTTTCCACTGTCATAAAAACGGGCTGATGACTTCCTTGTTCTATGAAGTCCCTCCTTCAGAAATACGTAACGAGTTCTGATTGTGCCAGCGGTTCCTGTGTTGTGATTCGACAGCAGCTTAGCGCATCTTGCCCGGAAAAGTCACGCCTCTTACCATAACGTGGAGATGCACGCGCTCAGTGTTATTGTAAACATGTCTTTAATTTTACCCTATCAATTTGAGCCGGAATCAGACCCGGTGATTGGACTGCGGGATGAAAATAACAGCGTTTCGACGACATGGCGACAAACACACTCTACAAACGCAACTCTTGTGTATTCCTGTGGGCGGAGGTTAGTCAAAAAACTGTTTTAGTGACGTCATTAAAGAAGGAAGTAGAGGGATGTAGTCCAAACTGGCCGTTCGATGTAGGCGACTTCTGTTAAATAAAATATCTCGCTTGGCATTGAACTTTGAGCTTTAAAATTTTACAGATTTTATTTATACTATAACAACAACATTACACACTAACTAAAGTTTGAAACATGGGATCACGAAGAACGGGACCTTTAATTTCTCGCTGAAAGCTGCTGAGATTTAAAAAAATCTTCTTAAATTGCTTGGTCAATTGCTTTCGATTTGCTACTATTGATATGATATTAAAAATAGAAGCCATTGTGAAATAGTTATGGCACAAAAAATTATATATCTCCTTTCTGTTTTTAATGTTTTCTTTTCAGAAATGAGACAACCTTTGATGCCAGCTTCAAGACCTTCTGTGAGAGAATCATCCACCATAGAATAATTGTAAACCAAAAGGTGCTGACAATGAGAAGGATCTTTTTAAATCTTGTGAAAAAACATGAAGATCTTGATGCTTCAAACTACAGGTAATTTAAATACCTTGAGTTTCTTTGGCAGCTTTGGAAAGAACATTTATGCATTAAACATTTTTTTCTTACAAAAATGGAATTTATAATAATGATAATGATAATCATATTTTATAACGTGTTGAAGCTGATACACAGTGTATTTTAACTAAATTGTTTTCAGTGTGAAGTTGTGAACTATTTGATTACAAAAACTGAATGCAGCAAAAGAAAAAAAAAAAGCAAACATAATGGAATGTATGTCTAGTACTTTATCTGTTATTAAGTCCAAAGTTTAGTGCTCTGTACAGATCTGTGCTGCCAAGGAAAGCATTAACAGCTTTAATTTGTTAATATTGCATTCATTTGTAAAATATTAAGGTAGCACAACAGTATTTTTTGAGAAACAGTCATATAACATTCTGATGAAAACACATACAGCACACAGATCTATAACACACTTTAGCTAAAGCATTAAGAATGAGGTTAATAATAGCAGTTCTTCTGCTTTTGTACAAATGTCTCATATTCATTCCGAATGCCGCAGGTTTGACTATCGCAACAGAACCGGCAACCTCTGAATTGAGTACTAAAGATGAAAACAATAAACTGACTTGACCTTTGAAAATATGCACAGACCTACTGAAAGAACTTGGAGCCACAGAGAAGCAAATAAAAGCTCTAGAAATCAGACTTGTCATCAGTGAAGCTCAGATAGAGGAAATCAAAAAGGAAAGCAGAGGTGAGACTTGTGTTTTTTAAGATGTTCTGTAATAACATATATACTAAAAAACAATTGGTGGATTTACTTTGTAATTATTTGTGAAATCGGTAACACTTTACAATACAGGTGCACTATTATGCATTAATTCATGCTTAACTAATGCACAGATAATCATGTTTTAATGTGTGACTCATGAAGAACTAAACCATTAATTAATGATTACTGCATCAGCAACTAATAAAGTTTCTATATAATTAATATATTAAGTAATATATGAATTGTTATTAAGTGTGTCATAATGTATTAATTCCTTAATAACATTTTATTAACTAAAAGTGTAAATTAATGTGTTAATTATCACAATGGGTTGAAGCCATGTACTTCAACTTCCAGTTGTCTGCTTTAATTAATCATTAACTAATGATTTGAAAATGTATCATTATGTTATGACTTTACTTGTTGAGGCACATGACTATTAACTAATTGTTAAGTAATATGTAATTAATGGGTTTTGACAGTTGCACATGCAGTGAGTGTAATGTCAGAGAATGTGTTTGAAGGATGGGTAAGTTGGGCTGCACACAAATATCAGCACACCAGAATCTGAACTACAGACTCATGCCGCAACAGCTGTTTACACTGGATATGACGGACCATTGCAAGTTCATTTGTCCTTCATAACAGAAGTGACGTTTTGTTGTGTTGTGTTGCGTCTTGCCGCATCCAGTGTAGAATTACTATCACTGATTATAATGGGTTCTATTCTCTTTGTCCCAACATGTTCTCCAACCAATACGACCATATAGGTCGTTTGTCACTGCCCTGAAATATGACCCATAGGAGCATTTACTAAAGTGGCGCCCCTATCGACAACAGGACACTTTCATTTTAATTCATGAAATACGACCCATAGGAGCATTTGCGATCGTGGGTTCGATCCCAGGGAACACATGTGTATGTCAAGTATGTATGCACTATAAATCACTAAGGTTAGGTTTAGGGATAGGGGTGGGTGTAGTCGTTAATAAAAAATTAGTTTTGCTAAATGGAAATAGGAGAAATGGTGTAAAAAGTCCACACATTGCATTTAAATAAATACGCATTTTGATTGATTTCATGACGACAGACGTAACACAACACTGTCATTATTTTTTACAGTGTTACGAAATAGCAGTGCCCGGCCACATGTTCTCAGTGTTCCACCTTTGAATCCTAGACCTCAAGCTTAACCTGACACATTCCTGTGCCATGAACAATAACATTCTGGATGCAGCAGTTCATCTGGTACAGTGGAATAGTTGGAAATTGAAATCCATGGCTTAGAGTAGATGTCAAAACCATAATGACATATTACTTAACAATTAGTTAATAGTCATGTGCCTCCACAAGTAAAGTCATAACAATGATATATTTGCAGATCATTAGTTAATTATTAATTAAAGCAGACAACTGGAAGTTGAAGTACATGGCTTCAAACCATTGTAGTAATTAAAGGCCCCAATACTTCAAACAAAATCGATGAACGAACTGATGTGATGTAATTTCGAACAAAATCAGGCCAAAATAAACTTCGTTTTGTGTTCTTTGTGGAAGTTCGAAATGGCTTGCCAAAGCGAACTTTAAGGAAAAGTTCGCTCCAGCTGCAAAACGTACTACCATTAGTCAGTGACGATAATGTAACAGGAGGTGTGCGCAGAGGCTCCGCCTTCACTCACATGGAACGCTTGTCAATCACTGCCATTACGTTCCTTGTGAAAGACGTGCGCGGATTGGCCCTCTGGCTTGTCAATCACTGCCATGACGTTCCTTGTGCGAGACGTGTGAGACATGCGCGGCTGCGTGCTCCAGTAACTTTCCACACTCTACAGGCGCTGCATGCAATGTTTTTGTCAGGAGACAGGAGTAACAACTGCAGATTATGAGTTACCTGCGGTGAGTCCGACATAATGAATCCACTAACAAGACACAGCGAATGCCGGTGGTAAACACTCATGTTCCAATACTCGTGCACGAGTTTTGGGAGGCGTTCCCTCGAAACGAGCTGTGAAGGAGGGAGGTTGTTCTTACGCATGCGCTCATTTCAAAAACTCAGTAACAGTCTTTGGTTTCTCAGTCGACGAAAAGATCCTCTTTAGAACCTTTAATGTTGGTGATGCCTACAACCAGGCCACAGATATTGTTAATCCAAACAATATCAACACACTTGTATAATTCATCTCTACAGCTGTTAAATGGAGAACTGTCTTACTCTTCAAAGGGGATTTTCACAGCACCGGTACAGGGAGTTTACTATTTCAGTTTCTTCTACCATTGTTGAGTTGATCATGGAACTATTTTGGACTTGTATAGAAATGGAAAGATAGAAACAAGAACAAAACATGACAAGAGTATCTGTCCTTCAGAGAATTGAGGCAATGACTTAACGCTGCTGTTGGAGAAAGGGGATCAAGTCTGCATTGTACTCTGAAAGGACAACTTGATATGGGATTCAGATTACAGCAAAGTCACGGTATTTAGTGGTTTCCTTATTGATGCCATGTAAATAAAATATACCCACAAAAAAGAATTGTGTTGGATTTACTTAAAATATTCATGCACCAGTTTTGCATCATGATTAAGTACATTCAACTTGAAATAATTATGTAAAATTAACATGAAAAATGTGGAAACTGTTTGTCTTAAATTTCTCAAGCATATTTTACTCCAAGTTTTGAGCTGTTAATGTGTGATATTCGCAATAATATGGTAATGGTGTGGAATTGCGTCATGAGGGGGAGGAGCACAAGCTGGGTAGAGAATGTTATATGATAGCAGAAGATGTCAATAAACTTTAAGTTCCTGCAAGTGATGGACTCGTGTGATTTTCTTGTGAGAAAATATGTCTGTTAATGCTAAGACATACAAAAGAGTGTTGGGACAGTGATAGACTGTGCATTTATCTGTATTTATTAAACTGCAGATACTTTGTGTATTTGAAGTAAGAACTGAAATAAGAAAAATTTATAGTTCAAGTTCAAAACATCAATTTAATGAAAAAGGTAATAGACATCACTGCAATAGGCCTATATTTAAATAAAGCAACATGCAGTATATTATCATTGTTTCTTGGTCTCCTGGACCGAAGCACAGGCTCTACTCTTCAGCACATTGGTGACCCAAACACTAATTCCATGTTTTCTTATAATTATATATATCTAAATAGCAGAGGGCCTAACATGATTTTTCTCCAGTGTGAATTCTCCAGTGCTGTTTTAAACAGTTCGCTGAAGCAAGTCTTCTCACACTCAAAGCACATAATCTCTCAAACCAGTGTGTGTTTTCTGATGTATATGTAAATATGGCAACAATGAAAAACTCTTTCCATGTACAGAACATGAATGTGGCTTCTCTTTCATATGAACTGTCAGGTGTGTCTTCAGGTTTGATGACCCAAGAAATGTTTTGCCCCATCTCTCTCCAGTATGTAGCCTACTCTCATGTGAATTTCAAGATTACTTTTGTATCAGAATCTCTTTTCACACTGTTCACACATGAACAGCTTATCTCCAGTATGGATTTTCTTGATTTGTATCCCATTCTATCCCACACTGATGACATGTGAACAGCTTCTCTCCATTAAGAACTCTCATGTGAGAGTCAAGGCAATGTTTCCTTGAGAATCTTTTTTAACACTAATCACAAGTGAATGGATTCTCTCCAGTGTGGATCCTCATGTGAATCTCATGACTATGTTTGTATGTGAAACTCTTTCCACACTGACTAGCCTACAGGTGAAAGATTTCTTGGCTCTTCTTTTCTTTAAAAAAAAATTCTTTCAGTCTTTAAGCAACTCACGTTTTTTTTTTTTTTTTCCTCCAGGTTTGACATGATGATTCTCCTCCACTTCACTCTTCTCATTCACTTCCATCAGGTCTGAAATGAAAGAAAAAAGAATTTCGATTTATGTACATCAAAATAATTCAAAGTTTAGGGGTGTGTGATATATTGTATATGATAGTACAACTTAACTATAGCCTACTTGGCATCTTAACTTGTTCGGCTTCATTACCCACCTTTATACTAGTGAATCTGAGGGCGAGATATGTCTCGTCATATTTTCTTGTCTTTTTTTACTGCACCGGACGCGACGGTCGCATCGCAACAGCTACTGTCTACAAATACTGTTCTTTGTGTCAAAACGCTGGAGTTCATCAGAAATAGAACAGGCCATCAGTTTACTGTCCGAGATTTGTCGTGTCGTGTCGCACCGCATCCACAGCATTGATTCAACATCAGTGGGTTCTATTTGTTTTTGTCTCGCCGCGCCGCTCACGTCCGGTGTAGACACCTTGTTTTGGTAATTGTGAATTTTGTGAACAAATTTGTACATGAGCAGAATCATGCATCGTTCATTTATATTTTTACACGACTCCCTGCAATACAATTCTGATTCTTCAGTCGCGCCACCTAGTGGTCTGTTATTGCAGGACAGCAACTACAACCACCACAACTGCCATAACTGATAACGGAACGCTAAGCGTGTACTGCGAGTCATTTTGAGGTAATTAAAATGTCAAATTAATATTTTGTGTTTAATTATTTACTTATATGGCATGTGGCCGCATAATAGGTAATTCATAATTATGGAGAGGGTCTTGTATCACCCTGCATTGGTTTCTTTTGCATAATAATCTGCTGACTACACTATCCCTCAGCCTTGTCACGCCCCCCAGTTTGGGAACCACTGTGGTAGTGAATCTGATTGTAACAGTGAATAGAATAGAATAGAATAGAATAGAATAGAATAGAATAGAATAGAATAGAATGGGTTTCCCTGGGCTGAAACTGTCTCATTTATGGTGGTGATAGTTCAGCCTACTCAAAATAGTCTTTGGGAAATTAACCGCAGACCTCTGTACCACAGTCAATGACTGTCTTTTGTTATTGTTGGATCTGGGTGCCTCATTAGTGGAGTTGGTGTGTCCTGCTTGTCCTATGTGTTTTGTTACACCAGAATATATCTATTTTTTGATTGCTTTGTATTTTGTGTGCCTGTAGTTGATTGCTGTTTGCATATGACTTTTGGAAAGTCGGTCTCTCCAACTCAACCCCATCTTGCTTCTCAGCCCCTTTAAATTACCCTTACTGGTATCCCAGATAGCACACGTACGTCTGCCAGATGTCTATGAAGGATCACTTCATCTGGAAAGCATCTGCTGTTTAAAAACATCTGATAGACATCTTTAAGATGTCAGTTTTACATACATTCTAAATCATAAACATCTTAAAGACATCTTCTAAACCTATATTTGGCATCTGACAGGAAACATCCTATAGACGTATTGCAGATGAACAAACACTCTAAAAAATTTGTCTTCCAGATGTAAACACACATCAATTTGACATCTCCGAGATTTGTGAATCTATCTATAGTTGTCGGGAGAGTTGTTCTACCTAGTCGATAATGCGTTGCAATATGGCAGATATCAGCAGTACGCAGTATGCACGTTACAAGGTAGTGATTAGTGACATCATCACTTTGCGGCAGAATCTCTATATCAGTAGGATTGGTTCCATGTGATATAATTAAATCTAGTGTATGTAAATCTGTAAATGCAGCCCCTAATGCATCATTTGTATTGTCTACATGAATATTAAAATCTCCAACAATCAGCGCTTTGTTGACGTTGACCAATAAGTCTGAGAGAAAATCTGCAAACTCTTTTAGGAAATGAACATAGTTGCCCTGGAGGTCTATAAACAGAAGCCAAAGCAAGAGATAGTAGGGACTTTTTTCTTATATCTGAGAATGTAACATTTAGCATAAGCACAAACAAATTAAACATGTGTCCTGTTTTCTGAGTAATATTAAGAATATCTCTATAGATAATTGCATCACTGCCATGAGCATCCGGTTGGTGAGATCTGAATGCACTCTGATGCCGGAAGTGATCGCTTGCACTCATTGACATATACATACGAGAGATCACTTCCGGCATCAGAGCGTGTTTTCAGACCTCACCAACCAGATGCTCAAGGACATAGTGGTGTATTAGAAGTAAAAAATTATATAAATACTATTCAGTTTCTCGAACCAACCGATCGTTTCATGTCGAGCTGCAGGGTTTAATTTGGATTTGTCTGTGCATGTTTTTTTGACTCTTATACAGTAGATGGAATTCCCATTGACATGCATTATACGACTGACAGACTGCAACAGTTGAAGTTAAAAATCATTATTTGTGTTCTACTGAAGAAACAAAGTCACCTACATCTTGGATGCCCTGAGGGTAAGCAGATAAACATAAAATTTTCATTTTTGGGTGAACTGTCCCTTTAAGACTGAAAAAAGCATTTGGTTTAAGCCAGGTTTCAGTAAGGCGAAGTACATCAAAACTATTATCTGTGATCATCTCATTTACAATAACTGCCTTAGGTGTCAGCGATCTAATGTTTAGGATCACTTGCTTTAGAAATTGTTATTGTTCAGAAATTTTGAGATTTTCTGGTTTAATCACGATCAGATTTTTTCCAGATTTATTGTTTGACCTCACTATTCGGGGAATAGACACAGTTTCTCTAGTGTACTACACTCACATTTCTATCAATTAAGTGGGTAGAACACAGTTGGTCAGTGAAAACAATGGAAATATTTTCTTTGTACTTTTGTCTATTAAATAACGGTTAAAGAGAATTAACAAACCACAGATTCTTGATTATATATCATTTTACAAAATGTTTTAACCTTTCTGGAAATGGGGTTGTACAATAAAATGTGTAACTTTGTACTGTTGAAATTGATATATGCCATAAGCCCATAACACACCAAGCCGACACCAACAAACTAGTGGCAACAAAAGCAGACTGTGGGGTTGGCTCACGTCAGCAGAATCTGGGTCCAAAGTTGCCATGACACACCAAACCGACGCTTGACACCCGACGGCCAAGTAGCATGACCGTTCTACACCTAAGAAGAAATGCCTTTCCGTACCAGCAGGTGGCAGTAGCTAAACAGCCACAGGTGTTTAGGTGTCCTAATTGCACAGGTGATCCTGTGTGGGGTAATTTAGTGCATTTCTAGCATGATAACTCTAGTTTAGCATGGTAATGGATATGACATTGTTAATGTATTTGGTCTTGGGGGAATCTGCTACTGTTACGGACAGAGGAGATCGGAGACAACGGGAAACAGGTAGGTGGTGATCTGTCGACTGATACTGTTCTTTGTGCAGAAGAGAAGATGAATGGGAGACACACACAAACGAAGCCACAGGATAACAAGAGGAGACAGGAAACAAGGAATACGCTGGAGATCACTGGAGACGTTGGAGTAGTAAAACTAGGGTCCTTGTGGTAAGCATAAGAAAGTCCTTTTGCAAACGAGAACGGACAGTGAACTGAGGTGAGTGGAGTGCTTAAGTGTCTGTGGTGATAAGGAGATGACTTGCAGGTGTGGGTGATGGCAGAGTGGTGGAGTGAGTGCAGGTGTGGGCTCACTCTGGGAAGATCATGGGAAATGGAGTCCGGGAATGACGGGATCTGTAACAACTATGCTGCTGCTGTTGATTATTTCTGCTACTACTGCAGAGCAAGTACATAGACTTGCTACTGCCAATACATACACAGACACGTTGCTGTGAGAATGTAAGGCATACTGTTGCTGCACAAATAGCATATGAAATTACCTGTAGCAGATCTATACAGGTGGAGCTGGGGGAGGGTTTCAGAGGAACTCTGAAAATGTGCTGCAAACTGCTACAGCAAACACTGACAAGCTATTTAAATGTTGAGCAGCAAACTCATTGGCTGCAGAGGCCACAGGAACCAATCAGCTAGTGCCATGTAGTGAACAATGTTATTACTGGCAGGTTGCGTTAAGGACCTAAGCTTTCACCATCTAGATTTTCATGACAGAGCATGGTATTTCCCTGACTGAAATTGCGAGGGTGGCACAGTCACATTACAGTTTTTTAATACATTCTGCAAGATACAATAGAGTATGCATCGACGTCACTTTCCCGCCGGAACGTGCTCCCTCAGCTGGACTGAGTGGTAAAAAACCTGCTGCATGACTGGATTTAATAGGGGAAACTGCGAAAATGCGAGTAAAACAAACGATTACACTAAAGGTTGGATTCAAAAGTGTTCCTTACAACTTAAAATAAGCCTAATCCATGGATATTGACATGCAGCCAAGAGTCGTGTTTCCTGACATTTATATGTGCCTGATTTCGATGCCGGGGAAATACATCAAGCAAATCTGCCTGTGAATTTTATATAACTACAATATAGGTAGGTTTAAATCTGAGTAATCACTTATATCAATGTTATATATATATCATAATATTGTCCAGCCCTAAAACTTCCTATTGTTTTTGTCAGTGTTTATTTAAAAACACCAAATTATGCAGAATATAAGATAGTAAATATTTAATTGATGATTTGTCAACACAATATATAACAATACAATATATAGGGTATGATTTTACCTCACAATTTGACAAAATTATAACTGCAAATCCATGTTTCTCTGCCTGGAGTCCAGTTGTTTCTGTGAATTGCAGTGATCCATTTGCTTCTTTTTTCTGTGGCTTTCGGCAGTCTTTAAAAATATACCTCATATTTTTGGTCAAAGCTATTTGTTCAGTCAATCGCAAAGCTCTTTCCCATTTTGGATGTGTTTTGTGTGTTTTAAGCTGCATTCACGCTGAAAACCAATGCTGCCACTCTGTCTTTGTGCCACTAACTGGGCGTAACCGCAGTCGTAGCGGTCGACGGTGACGTCACGTGCACACCCTCTATATAATCTTTGCAATTGGCTCCATGCCAACAAGAGATTTGTTATTACACAGTTTATTAACGTAAAATATCAAAACATTCGCAAAATCTATTGAATCATGCTCCTAAAGCATGAAAAAACCTACTCACTACCTGTCAAAACATCCTCATGATTGTATTGTGCTCGTATAAAACAAGAGTGAACAATTGTGAACACTTGTGAACATGTGATATGACTTCATGCAGCACAGCACAGACCAATCGGTGAGATTTGCCGCTTGCAGTTGGGGGCAGAATTGAAAACAAAGCCATCAAGTTGGATACTTTCTGGTTTCCATAGTGACGCTTGCATGGTGTTTGTGTACTTTATCACAGACAAAATGGATTTAATGCAATATTTGTCAAATACACAGACTTTTCAGATGTTTTAATGAAGCAACAGAAACACTTCATGTACGCTGCTTAATACTGTACAAGAATAAAGTTCAACATAAGCCTACTCTACATAGGCTTAAATACCAATAAAGTGGGTCTATATTTTTGTTATTGTGATAAACATGACACAATATAACATTATGGTTACATGAAAAGAGTTTTTACTGTTATAAAAACACAGATTTGTGAGCATTAGAGGAACTGAAGTTTTCAGAATAAACACGAAACACACATCACTGTTGTCATTTGTGAATACGGCCAGTCATGAAACAGCTGTGTCGCCATCAGAGCCCGTGCAGCCGCTCTGGAGAAGTTGCACCGACTGAGTCAGCCGCTCTTTGAATTGCTCTTGCTGTACTTTGATGCCATACATCACAGTGACTTGCTGTCTCAAGTCGGACAAAATTTCTAGTCTTTGCAGCGCTGCATGAAGTCTAACACACCTTCCAACTGAACCTACTTCTTAAAGGATTGTAAAATATTTCATTTGACAAGTAATTAAAAGTGGAATTTCTGGAACTTTGACTGAGTATGTTATAAACCATTTGATAAGAAATTAAACCACATATGCTGAATTTTGTCCAATTTCACTGATTTCAAACCACAGTATGAGGTTGACCTGCATTTACTGCAAAAGCTTTAAATTAAAATGGGTATAATAGCTGTAAACTGCAGTGCAATATATTGCATAATTAGATATCCAAATAAATGTCATATATAATTTATTAACAAATCTGCATTTGCTGCACACACTGCTTCAGCCCATCAGCATTTGTTTACTGACTTGAGTCTTTCTTTAAGTGCACTAAGATGAAGAAAGAGTAGGGGCGCAGGAGACATTTTCAAAGTGGGGGGACCAAATTGTAAGCAAAAGCCCAGATAGTAAGATCAGATTTCCAGATATCAGACCACCACTTCAGGCTCACCATTGGACCACCATCATATATTAAACTTGCCTGATCATTAACCTCCTAAGCACTGGGACCATTTGGGGGATTTCCGCCTGGATTTGGCGTACACAAATTGAAAAGCTTCCCATACCCACATACAGTGCTCTAAATACAAAATCTTGGTGTCATTTTACAGGAAGCCCTTTGAAGTTACATAAAACACTCCTAAAAGTGATTAAAAATATTCTAGTATATATTGTATATAGTATACCTAAATAAAAAGTCTCCCCATACCATTTACAGTATCGCAGTGTTATTTTACAGAAAACCCTTTGAAAATACATAAAACACTGCTAAAAGTGTATATTATAGTATTTTTTGTCTGTGCTATAATAAACGAACAAATAAACAAACCAAAAAAGAGGCATTTTATGATTTTGATTCTTTCAGGAGACACAAGACTTTTACAATCTAGAACATCCTCCAGATTTGTATAATTCCTTATATGTGCATTATTTTTTGTCACCTGTGTTGAGCATAACCTCAGCATCACCCGTCTGCCTCCTGGAGATGTGATGCCAGCTGTGCCAGCTGCTGCCTTACTAATCTTCAACAGAAACTGAAACAAAGAAATTACTGTTTATAAACACAGTTTTTGCACAGTAATAATACCCATTTCACAATGTTAAAATGTAGATTTACTGAAATGGCAATTTTATTCAAGTTTGCATTGCAGACAGCTGTGCAGTGTGCAAGCCTTATCCCAAATGTATAGTTTTGACATTTTTTTGGTCAAATAATAGTTTATCATATTGATTGCTGTTCTTTCACATTTTAAAATAATAATTCAATCAAAAATGAGTATAAGCAATGTAAACGCAGTAATACAGTTTATACACACCAAACTCAGAGTCCTCTCCTCTCGTGTGTCCTCCCCTTAGCGTCGCTGGCCGAGGCAATAATCACTTTAGTTTCGCTTTCAAAGATCTCTTTTATCGATGCCATCGATGCTTTTCCGTTGCTAGATGTGATTATCGAAATTAAAACAGTCCATATACTAAATCCTCACGAAAACTCACAAATACTTCAGTCAAGCCAGCTCGCGCATCAACCGGATCTAAATGTGAGAGATCAGCCTGTGTCAAATTTCTCAGTTTCTCAGTTTCTGAATGGACGGTTGGTTTGATTGGCTTGGATTGACATGTCCCCACGAACGCTAACTTTCGGGCATGATTTATATACCATGGACATGTCCTCAGAAAATGCTAGCACGCTTTGACGCGATGGTCTGGATATTCCATGTTTTGGAGATTGCATTTCCTGTTCTACACATCCGCAACAAAACAGTTGATTATAAAGCACACAGAAATGTGAAAATGGTCTCATTTGAAAGAAAATATCCTAAGCTAGTTTGTAGCTTTTTTGATACTGTTTTAGTTTGATACTGACTTAGGCAGCCCTTACCAAAAGTGCGGGGGTCAATTTCTGTCTTTTTAAGGTCAAACATTCATGATGGAAAACAGATTTTTAAATGATAAATTACCATTTTAGTAATCTTTACTTCTTTTTTTAAAATTTATTATAGTAAATATGACAGTAACTGTACACAAAAACATAAAATTTAGCAATGGTTAAAATTTATTGGGGTCTGTTTGATTATGTTCAAAAAGTGACCGGCAGTGGCAACCACAGACCACAAGCACTTCTGGGAGATGAATTGCTGTGAAAGACCCAACTGACTGTGCAATTCAGCAGAATATATTTTGTGATCATAAAAGAGTCAGAGAGATAATGTGCATGACAAGGGCCAAATATTTGTGGCTCTTGATTTTGCAAGGCGGGGGAAGACACAGGAGATCCCACCCAAAGTGTTTTTTGTCCTTGGCTTTCATATAAGTGCTGAGTGTCAAAGCAGAAGCATGGATGAAATTATTTTCTTTACTGTTGCCATATATCCTCATGGTGTCAGTTTGCACACCTCCACGGCGACGAGTGGCAAGTACAGCACTTTGTGCATTTGGCTTTGAAGAACATCTATTATGCAACATAGGTTTGAACAGCTCTTTGAGGACATACTTGACTGTCACTGCCAGATTGCCAGTGGCATTTCCTCCTGCCTTGTCAGAGTGGAATGTATTGATTCAATTTAATAGTTCCAATTTACTGCGGCTGAGTCTGTCTTCTGCTGCCAGCCGCACAGCGTGTCATGTTCTCTAACCTTTGCACCACATGAACGTACACATCTTCAGACACAACACACTTTGACAAATGCACCCTTATTTCTAGATTAGTGTCTACAGCCAAATGAATTGTTGAAGGGTAAAATAAATAAACAAAGGAACGTTGAAGAAAGGCTGATACTTGCCTCTGGCAGCATGTTGGCTGCTTGCCCTATGTGAGAGCCAGGAGAGGTCATCTAAGGAAATGGTGTGAAAAAAAAGGTAGCGATCACGTTTTATTTTATGCAAAAATTTGAGCTCATGAGTTTAAGATAAACATCACTGCACAGTGTTCTTGTAGCTCAATCAGTAGTGCACAGCACAAGCCACTTAAAGGTCATGGGTTTGATTCCCAGGAAATGCATGGAAAAAAAAAAAAAAACGTTTAAATGCAATGTGAGTCTGTCGAATGAATGTAAATGTAGCATATAGGCCTTCATGCTGATGAACAGGTCAGTGTGGAGACTAGAGGGCTTGTAACACTTGCATTGCAAGGAGGCTGTATTTGACTTTAATGAGCCAAATGAGAGGAGAGGAAGCTTGGGTTGAGTCCAACTACAACATTAGTCTTCACCATTTGCCCTTTTTCCACTCTCTGTGCTTACATTGAGAAGAAAAAACATCATTGCTTGCAATAGGAAAGACCATGGGTAATAGGCTTGTTGGGAAAAGACTAAGGAAAATGAAAAGATTGATCATTTAGCAGGAAAGTTCTCAAGCTAATGCAAAGCAGTAGCTGCTGACACTAATGCCCTGTATATTCTTCAGTGTTAGCCCCTTGAAGCAAGTACGTTTCCAACAGTGCTGTTCTTCTGCTTTATAGGACACACATATCACTGTGATTAAGAGTAACTGATTCAGACCATTTTGACCAATGTATACAACCCAAATATGACATTAAAAGTTCATACAAACATGCTATCATGCACTAGAACGTTCCTCAACAACTGCGGGCAGAGTTTGTACACATTGCACGAAATGTTGGTGAAAGCCTGCTGATGCCAACAGAAAGAAAGTCATCAAATGTGCGTAAATGTTTTGGTAACCTGAACCTCAAAGGCTTTTGCATCACAAGCCATATTTTGTCAATTTAGTTTTGTTTGGTTACAGAGTTTTCAAACTTTTTTCAGGCCCCATTTGATTATGGCATTTATGAATGCGAGAACATGAGTGTTATTCCCCTGCTTTTCGCTAATGACGGCATCGAACAGACGTTGTTTACATTTGAGCTGTGCAAACTTCTTCTTCAGTTCAGCTGTAATGGTTCTGAAATGATTCCAATAATTGTGTCTCGTTTCTGTTTAGAGTGTGGGCTTTGCCATTCCTAGTAGTCAGTGCCCCATGCTTGGGAGCATGAGGTCTGTTTTTTTTTTTTTTTTTTAAAGAAAATCCTCTAAGGAGAAGGACAGGTTTTCTCTAAGAGAGAGAGAGCCCCGCTGGTCTGCTTCTTGGAAGTGTGTGTCTGGGGAGGCCAGGCCCCTCATTAGCCCTGGGTTACAGCGCTACCTCCCTGTTTGGCTTCCACAAACGTCTGGGGGTGAGGGAGGGGTTCTTGGAGAAGGGGGGGGGGGAGGGGTAGCAATCCCAGAGAGAGGGAATAATAACAACATGTGCATTTATATCCTTGTGTAGAGAGTGGGATTTGTCTAATTCTTACCACCTCAGATCCTGCTGTTCTTCTGCTCTTTTCCTTTGATCATTTGAACATTTGACCTGTTTTATGTGTCTTACTACCAGTTTGCTTCTTGTGTTCTTACAATAAAAAGTCCAAATTGAATTTTACACTATAACACTTTACAAAATGGTTTCATTTTTATAACATTAGTTTTGCATAATGGATTAAAATTTTTTTACATTTAGCATTTTAATTGGACAAAAATACATTTTCTTTTGTGTTCTACAGAAAAAAAAAAGGTAAGTAGATTTGGAACAACATGAAGGTGAGTAAATGATGGCAGTATATGAGCCAGTGTTTTAAACAGGTATATATTTATAAATTTCCTTAATTTATAACTATACTGATTACCTAGCATGCTTTGCACCAAATTAAAGTGAGTTTTATCTGACGTGACCTTTAAGTGAAACTGGTTATTCATAGTTAATTGTAGTTGCAGGTTTTGCGTTATGGTGTGTTACCACTGGTGTGATTTAGAGTCCAAGAAGTTAACAAATTGAACCTTATACGGATTTCTCTGTTACGATTTGGTGAATGCTTGTATCACATCCTGGAGAACAAATTCCTTAAAGAAGCCAAAGTATGTAAAAATTGGTCGTAGATGTAATGGAAAGATCCGTTTTTCCAATTTCACATTTTAAATTCTGATCGCATTGTTAAAAAAAAAAATAAAGTAAAGCATTATGGTGTTGAATAAAAACTGGTTGCTGGTAAGAAATTGAGCTCTGTCATGCAAATGGGTGTGAACTTTATTCACCAAACTGTTATGAAAATGAATGCAGTGCAGTACATGTGGACTACTCAGAAAGTTAGAGTATCCAGAATCCATCTGGCCCTGAGCCAGCTTGTACAGCTGTGCTTACCCTTGTTGTGAGGTAAAGCCACTCGGATCAGGTGGGAGGGCGTGGACTGGTTGACCCGTCGTCCCAACAACCCAGGAGCAGCCGGCCAGCAGGGCTTCCATCCTCCATGTCCCTAATCACCAAGTTCCTTTCCAAGACCAACCTCCGCTATGGAATTGCAGGGCAGCAAAAATAATAATAGCTGTTTTTCCCACTCTGAAAGAGGAGCCTTGCATGAGATTAGGCGATGGGAGTGTAAAGTGATCACAGAGACTCTGGTGCTCTGTTTTTCTTACCCTTGTAATGTACATACACCCTTAGGCCTGCGCTTCCCCTCCCTGACCTAATTCTCAGACGGCAGAAAGGAGGGGGAAGAAAGTCAAGGAGAGCCACGGTAGGTCACAGAGTACAGGCCATGAGCGATTCGGGCAGCCGATGGTGTGACAAACCCGTCTTGTGTATGGAGACGGGATAGGGCGGTGTGAAAGGAGAGATTTGCAGAAATGCAAAAGATAAGCAGAGTTCTCCTTTGGTTTCGACAAAATGCTTCACCTCACATGACCCTGAGAACCATGGCCGGGCCGATTAGCTGTCTGTCGCCTCATGCATCATCTCAGCCATTCGTGGCCTCCATCCAGGCTATTTTGTTTCAGATCTCCTCAGATGTGACCAGTTTAGGTCAGACTGGCCTGACAGATATATTAATACCGTCCCCTTTCTCTCCCTTCCCCAGGAAAACCAGGAAAGTGACATTGACATATTTAATTGATTAAAAAGGAAAGATGTTTACAGTGAACGAGGACAAGAGTTTGTGCTGTTGCAGGGCAACTGCATATGTCAGAGCTCACGCTCATATACGGAGCCAGACAACTTGACGATAGGCAAGTCCTGAGAGATGGAATTCGGTGTGAGGCCACACGCCTTATTTGGAATCATCAAGTTCTCTGGTTCGGCAGAAAACGTGGAGAAAGTGAGGATAAAAGGAAGAAAATGTTTATTTGCGGTGCTTAGATCCCCAGGCGGTGATATGAGGTGGGGAGACATTCCAGCAGAATGAGAGATCGTAGGTCAACAAAAGAACATGATGGACAATGTCCAACGGTTTTACAACTCTGTCAGTGATGCAGGCACGACATACTGTTTAGGCAAAAAGCATACTAGGTGGCAAATACAAAATCTGCTAATGAATACTAATGGTTGTGAATGTTTAAACAGTATAATGAAGGAAAAACTGAGGACAAGAAAAACAAGGCAGTGCAAGAATATTAATGTTTAGGGCTTACAGAAAATGTTTTCAATAGAGTAGAGCATACAACAGTTGTGTTTTGATGAACTAATACGATATAAACAGAACCGTTTCTGTTAATGAGATCTGGAAATGTAAAGAGGCTTTCTGGGATCTCCTTCCCCCCTGCTATAATTTTGTTTTGAGTGTCAAGAGAGACAATCTACGGAGAAAGTAAAAGAATATGAAGGTTTATTGGATAGGTACATTATAAAATAGGAGGCCAGGTTAAACATGGCCCACTGGGAGCTGCAACACTTTAAAATGGTTCAAGATTGCATTTGGAGACTCTTAAATGTCTGAGAATGTTGTGGTTTTGCTGTTTAATGAACTTAACATCTTGCTCTACTTCAGGCAGATTTGAGGAAGTGCAGAAAAGAAGTGTGTGACAGACGCTTTCTCACTGCACTAAAGAAATGTGGAAAAACAATGAGTTTACCCCTGGCTGCTGGCAGTGAAGAGCCCATGTGGCCCATGAGAGAAAAGTAGAGGTAACAAATACATCTTATATTTCATCCAGGCCTTAAGTTAACTCTTTGTGTGGGGACAATGTGACAACATCTCCTGCGATTTGAAACAATTAAAGGCACATTGGGGCCAGATCATTCTCACTCTGATTAGCTAATAAGCAGTTAGTTCCTTTGAACTCTTATTAAATGTGACCACTGTCAGAGTTGTGTTTTGAACTGATCACAACAAATGTGTTTTGCATGAGCATTTGCAAAATGGCCCTTTCACATCAACGCTTGTGTGATATTCCTTAATTCTTTCAGGTTTTATTAAATAAAACTGTTTTATTGACTAAAACTGGGACAACCCTAACCCACAGTTCCCTTTCAGTCAGTCACGTCCTTGGTTCTCAGGGAGCGGGGGTCCCCTCCCCTATGCCCTGTTCAGCCATGTAGGAAGAGTGACCTGAGGTTCACGGTTAGGGCTTCCCCGCTGAGCTCCGCTCCGTGGGCCCCTATCCCCTCTACAAGACTGCAGCCTGTGGTGTTGCCAGAGGTGTTGAGTGACCAGGAGAAGAAGACTCGGCTACGCTACCTTATAGCTGTATAGCGTTCGTGCCTGGCCTGGTCCCTCTTCCGCCTTCACCACTCTAGATGGCGGGGAGGCTAAGGGGTATGCTGGGATCCCCCCAGTCGAGCGAGCCGTTGCGATGTAACTGTGTCCAATGGCCGCTGACTGGCGCAGTGAATAGCGTCTCCCATCCCGGGCTTGTAAATTCTCATTGAGTCTGACAGAGAAAGCTTACAAAGCCTGCAGACATGCCATGGCCCTACTACAGGTCTATCAGGCCAAAGTGCTCATGGACATGCCCCAGGGTGGTTTTGACCAACAGCTGCTGGGGAAGTTGCGTGCTGCCACCGACCTCGCCCTCCAGGTGACTAAGGTGACGGCTCTCTCCGTTGGTCAATCGATGGCTATGCTAGTAGTCCAGCAGCGCCACTTATGGCTGACCTTGGCTGACATGAGGGAGACCGATAAGTATCGGTTCCTGGACTCCCCCATGTCTCAGGTCGGCTTATTACACTGCTGCTTCCACCCCACCGCCGGCTGTGCAATCTCAGTCTGCTTGTCGCCGAGGGCGCCCGCCTGTGTCGTCCTCCGCCCCTGCTAAGTCTGCAAAGCAGCAGCCTACACCTGCCAGACAGCAAGGAGCCGATTGCGGATGCGAGCCCAGCCCGCTCAGACCCTAGCCAAGTGCTCCGCCTCGCCACTCTCAGCCCCCCTCATCTCACCAGCAGGTCCCAGTGTGTTGGTCGAGGCCGCCTCCCTTGTGCCGTCTCCCATACACACTGCCACCTCGCAGAGTCCGACCCCACTTCGGGCCGCTATGCCGTTCGAGTCTGTGGTACCTTTGGTCCCGCTGGCTCGGAGTCTGGGAGCCTGGCTAGCACTTCCCAGCCCGTCCTGCTGGCTCATTCGTACTATCAGACTTGGCTATGCGATTCAGTTCGCCCGGCGTCCTCAACTGCATTGGCATATCAATTACCTTGAGTTTCTAACAGTATGTCTTGCACTAGGCCACTTCAAGGAGCTGTTGTCAGACAAGCACGTACTGGTCCACTCGGACAGCACTGCGACTGTTGCGTACATCAACCATCAGGGTGGTCTGCATTCCCGTCACATGTCACAACTCGCCTGCCATCTCTTGCTATGGAGTCAGAAGCATCTGAGGTCGCTTTGTGCCATTCACATCCCAGGCATGCTCAACTCTGCAGCCGACGAGCTCTCACAGCAGCCTCCGGTCAGGTGGTCCAGCTGACCTGGCAGCATTTCGGGGCCGCAAAGATAGATCTGTTTGCCTCTCTGGACACAGCCCATTGCCAGGTGTTTTATTCCCTGACCAAGGGCACTCTCGGCACGGATGCTCTGGCACACAGCTGGCCCCGGGACCTATGCAAATATGCGTTTCCACCAGTGAGCCTTCTCGCACAGCTCCTGTGCAAAGTCAGGGAGGACAAGGAGCAGGTCTTGCTAGTGGCTCTGTATTGGCTCACTCGTACCTGGTTTTCGGAACTGACGCTCCTTGCGACAGCACCTCCTTGGCCCAATCCTTTGAGGAAGGACCTTCTGACTCAGACACGGAGCACCCTCTGGCACCCGCGTCCGGACCTCTGGAAACTCCATGTCTGGTCCCTGGACGGGACGCGGAGGTTCTAAGTGATCTCCCCCAGTCGGTTGTAGACACCGACACCATCTCTTCCACTAGAGCTCCTTCTACGAGGAACCTCTATGCGTTGAAGTGGAACCTGTTTGTCAAATGGTGCTCCTCTCACTGAGAGGACCCCCGATCATGTTCGGTCAGGTCTGTGCTTTCCTTCCTGCAAGAGGGCTTGGAGTGAAGGCTGTTTCCCTCCACCCTCAAGGTGTATGTTGCCGCTATTGCTGCACATCACAATGCAGTTGATGGTAAGTCTTTGGGGAAGCACGACCTGATCGTCAGGTTCCTGAGGGGGGCAAGGAGACTGAATCAGCCTCTCCCTTCCTCTATACCCTCTTGGGCTTTCTCCCTGGTACTTACATCTCTCTGGGGTCATCCCTTTGAGCCTTTGCAGTCAGTGGAGTTAAAAGCACTGTCACTTAAGACCATCCTCCTGGTTGCATTGGCCTCGGTTAAGAGGGTAGGGGACCTGCACACATTTTGGGTCGACGAATCGTGCCTGGAATTCAGCCCGGTCACTCTCACATTGTCCTGAGACCCCGGCCTGGATATGTGCCCAAGGTTCCTGCCACTCCTTTCAGAGATCAGGTAGTGAACCTGCAAGTGTTGCCTTCCGAGGAGTCAGACCCAGCCCTGGATAGAATGCAAAGCTTTAGAACCTCAGATCAGCTCTTTGTCAGTTACAGAGGTCAGCAGAAGGGAAAGGCTGTCTCCAAGCAGAGGATGGCCCACTGGATAGTGGGCGCCATCGCCTTGGCTTATCAGTCTCAAGGCGTGCCTTGTCCGCTCGGGTTAAGAGCTCACTCCACTAGAGGAGTTGCATCTTCCTGGGCGCTGGCACACGGCACCTCGCTGACAGATATCTGTAGAACTGCAGGCTGGGTGACACCCAACATGTTTGCTAGATTCTATAGCCTTCATGTGGAACCGGTATCTTCCTGTGTACTCGCTTCCAGTAGCTGGTAAACGTGAAGAACCCATTCTAGTGTTGGCTTGCAATGCATTAAAAGCATCCCTGGGCCGGATATGTGCATCCTTTTGCTCCAGTAGAGTTCCCCGCTTGGCGAATCCTGTTGAGTTCCTCCACCTCCTCTTGCAGCTCGGACATTGCGGAGTGTCTGATGCCAGGCCAAATCTCCGTATCTACGTTGAGGTTTGGCTGGGTGCCATATGTTGTGACCCCTCCACGTGAGTGGTCCCATATGTGTATTATATATGTGTATAAAGTGTGTAAATGTGCAGAATAAAGACAAAAGGGCATTGATGGAAGGAAATTGTGTGTCTTACATAGAGAAAATATGTGCAAAAAATATGCAAACAACTCACTAATTGTGAAAAACATGCCTTTCCATGCAGCTTTCTCCACCTTAGCGGCAAAAAAACACTAATTTGCACAACAGCAGCAGTTCATGTGAGCAAAAGCTCAAATTTTATGGTGTGATACTATAGATTTTATAGGATTATTTATATTCACAGTCATATACAGTACAGCACTTATCTGATTCTGTCCCCCATCACTCCCACTTTGCTTCTTGTCCACTCTGTCTGTCCTATCTGAATACAAAAACTTCCTAAAAATTAATCTTAAAAAAAGATTATTCCTGTTTGGTATGAAAGGGAGCATGATTCAGTCCTGTAAAAAAGGGAGGGGAAGAGCATGTCCACATCATTTTAATGAGCTTTCCTCTGGGATGGGATTAGCTACCAAAATGGCCTCGTCTGACGTATGTGTTTGATTTTACTCGCTGAGGCATCCATGTTGCTCTCAAGGCGGAAATGATCGAGGCAGATTAGACTGTGAGAAACTCTCATATGCTCACCCTTGATCTCGAAGGCTCTCCAATGAAGTTCACATATAATGTACCAATTCCCAATGCAGTTATTTCTTGGCTCTTTTAAATGGATTTGGTTTGCAAACCCCTATTTGAAAATTTGTTTGACAGTTGTACTTTACACATTGTTGGAGACGTTTTAAAAAATCCATTACGTTTTGAGTGATAATTTTTTTCTAAAAAAAAAAAAAAATCGGAATACACAAATACTTGGTAACACTTTATAATAACTGCACACTATGAAGCATTAGTTAAGCATTAGTTAATAGTTATTTCATCACTTATAAAGCATTAATAGACATTAGTAAGTAGTTTATAAATACAGCTATAATTGCTTTATTCTTGATTTATAAGCATATCTATAATGTGTTTAATAATTGTATTTTCATACTTTATTAATAATCAATTTATCATTTCTAAATTAAGTATTACATTATTTACAAACCAGTTATTTAGGAGTTGTCAGTAGTTCATTTAGTAAGTGTAAGTAAATGATTAATAAACTATTTAAACATTCATTTATACATCTTATTATTTAGACACATAGTAATAGTTACGTAGTATTCCTACTGCAATTCATGATTAATTCAGGTAGTTATAAAACATTTAGAAGTAGTCAGTTAACTATTTTTGTGAGCTCATCTAAAGTGAGGACTATTTATGCTTTGTAAAGCTTTTATAAATGAGATTTAAAGGTTCAGTGATCTTCTGCACTGCTGTTCTCTAATGTTTTAAAGTTAGTACCGAGGTAGTTTTGACACTAGGAATATGTTAATAAAGCATTTATTAACACACTGAGTAACTAATACTATATGTCTAAATAATAAGATGCATAAATGTACATTTAAATATTTTATTAATCATTTACTTACACTTCCTAAATGATCTTATGAACCACTGACAACTCCTAAATTACTGGTTTGTGAATAATGTAATACATAATTTAGAAATGATAAATTGATCATTAATAAAGTATGAAAATACAATTATTAAACTCATTATAGATATGCTTATAAATCAAGAACAAAGCATTTATAGCTGTATTTATAAATGGCTTACTAATGTCTATTAATGTTTTATAAATGATGAATTAACTATTTACTAATGCTTAACTAATGCTTCATAGCGTGAGTTATTCTAAAGTGTTAACAAATACTTTTGCATGACCTGTAGTTATGATACCAGCAAGGATTATATGCTAACCAGCCAAAACTTCATACCTTGGGTAATACATACAGACTAGATGCTATTGCTTCTAAACAATATAGAAGAACTACTGTTATTGGAGGATTTGAAGGTTTACCCTTGTGCATCATTTTTTAATTGAGGTCCTTAGAGGACAAAAATGTCCATGTCAAAAAAAAAAAAAAAAAAAAAACTGAAGCTCAAAGCTTGAAGCTTTGGAACACAAACTTAAGTTTGGTCTCATTTTAAAGAAGACCCCTGGCTGAAAAAGTGAAACAAACAAACAAAAAAGTTATAGAGGTTTAAGTTTATGAAAATGGTTTATGAACATTACTTTATATAAAATATATATTTAATAAAAACATGTTGAACACAAAAACTGCTAGATAATCAACACCATAAATCTAAACAAGTTGTGTTTCAAATTTGAGGTTGATATCTCAAAAAAATTAGCTTTCAGTAAGATTTTGTTTGGGCGCAGTACCAAATTTTCCTCATTAGATGCCAGCAAAGCTCCTCTGGTACACACAGTGGTTGGATTTGTGATTTGCAGTACAGTTGAGTTTTTCTCTCTCAAATATTACACACACACAATTTTTAATATTTAATTGGCTTTACAATATGCAGAAGCAGGAATATAACAAATATTTTCTTTATAGGCCAAACCTAAACAAAAAAAAAAAAAAAAAATGAGCCATCAAAAATAGTAAAAAAGTTTTTAAAGCCTTGCCAACAGAATGAAAGCTTATTAACAAAGATTAACTATAAAAGAACATCATTTTATAGTTAAATGGCCCTGAGATTAATAAATGATGTTTTAATGGGTTTCAATGGGAATATTTTTGTCCTTAAGGTCCTAACTGTAACTATTTTGTGTACCTAGTATAGAATAGATTTATTAAAGGAAATGAGGGTGAAATTGTAAAATTCCAATAAAAACACAAACTTGTGCCAAAATGTGTGCAGTTGGCATTAACACAGAAAAAAAAGTGAAAAAGACAAAAATGTCCATAAGGACGACACAAGGGTTAAAAATACATTGGACACAACAGCGAACCCAGAAGCTGTATGAGAGCTGAAAAACGCTGTTGCTTATTTCACATGCAAAGGGTGCCATTTATTAAAGACACAGCCTCAAAAACAGCCTTGTTTAAGGGTCATGGAGAGGGTGGAAATGGTCATGAAAAAAAAAACTAAATTACGGTTGTTTACATTATAAGTGGACCTTGGGGAAAAAAATAAAATACTCACACACACACACACACACACACACACACACAAAAAAAAAAAAAAAAAAAAAAAGATAATAAGCTCAAACATTCCAAGTACCACTGATAGCTCAACAGTTAGAAGTCCACTTGCATGACTGCAAAAATCTGAAATTCAGATACATAAATTCCAGTCTGGTGGCAGTCGGGCTTAATTAATGACTCTGAATAAACGTTTTACCTCTCAACAACTGTGCACACATGGCTTTGGGTACCATTTCAGTAGTCTTTTACATAGTTAGACCTCACTGCACTAAGTTTGACTCTGAATATGTGGTTATTTTGTCACTCTCTCATCATATGTTTTTGATTTAGCTTTACAGTCTTGTAGCCACAAGCCACAGACCAGAAATAACACTCAGGCTGAATGACAGCCATACACCATTGCCAACTCTGATATGACAGCACTTGCCATATGAATAAATAAAAGCTTATTTGACTCTGGAATTATTAATTTTGACAAGCCTTCAAACCTTTCCAAATTATTTGAGGATGGAAATTACCTTTTAGTAGGCACCAGTAGTACAGTGGGCATGGAAAATTGAATAACTAAATCAAATATTGAAAGGAAAAGTGGGACGTGTTGATTTAAAAAAAAAAAAAAATTAAGACAATATACACAATCAAACATCTACCACTTGCCATTCCAATATGGCATTTTTGTCCCTCATTTCTTTGCTACATTTAATGTTTCAATGTAACAAGACATTTATCACTTATATTGAAGCATTTATTTTGGAGATCATATTTCATCGTATTTCAGACCTGTTTTGTTTTTGGCTGATTTATGTCAAAGACCAAAAATGAGACATTCACAACCAGTTCTAGCCAGTTTGAACTACTGAAAATACAATTTATATTTCATTGTTCCAGACCTTCAGAGACAGTCAATACATGGTGGAAGGAATCACGCTTCCGAATACGTCACGTTCTGTCTCTTTTCAGTTCTCGTGGAGAGATCTCGTTTGAGTGTGCACAGCTTTTTGGGTTGGCACTTGCTCCCCACAGTAGCTGTGTCTCAAGAAATCAAAGATACGCAATTTTGCATTGGAGTTTATTGGATTCGACTTTGGATTACGTCTCAGTCATCTTGGATATTGGATTGGATTGTTTCAGACCCACTGGTTATCGAGGGTCTTCACAAATGCAGTGTTCCGGTCACTGGAGTTGAGGTGAATGTTGTAAGAACCTATTGGTTAACCAGGGTTCTTGTTTTCACAGAGTGTGCATACCTATTGCACTCAATTTGTGTTGCATGGGGTTACTGTGACAATAACTTAACACGCTTATTAACATGCTTGGCTGTTGTGCCCCAGGATTGTGCCTCCTTCCTAAGATTGGTAGGCCGTCTCATAGCAGCATCATCAGTCATACAGCTAGACCTGTTGCATCTTCATCCGTTCCATTGGTGGTTGACAGCCAAATGTTTGTCACCGGTTCACAATTAACGCACGCTGATTTGGGTCACGACCAGTTGTGCTGTCTATCTGAGACTTTGGAGAAGGGACAAATTTCTTTGAAGGGGAGTGCCAATTGGGCTGCCTCCAGCACGCAGGGAGGTGGTAACCACGGATGCCTCCCTCAGCGGGTGGGGAGGACTTTGGCAGCACCGAGGTATATAGGGCAGGTGGGACCCACAGTTAAGGACTTTTCAAATCAATCTTCTGGAGCTGTGGGCAGTATTTTTAACCCTGAGACATTTCAAGCAGGAACTATCAGGGAGACACATTCTGGAAAGGATGGACAATACCACGGTGGTATTTTTAATACCTGTCTATGGTTGACAAGACGGCCTTTGTTGTGGGCAAACAAGTACTTTCTTTCAGTCAGAGCAACTCACATTCCAGGTTGCTGCAACAGTGTGGTGGACTCACTTTCCCGTTTACAGCCAAGACCAGGGGAATGGTGTCTGCACAAGGAAATTGTTCAGTCAATTTGGAGAAGCTACAGAATAGCGGCCATGGACCTTTTCACCAGCAGGACAACAACATATTGTCCCCTATGGTTTTCAGCTCAGGAGGAGGACCACTCCTTTGGTCCGTCCTGAGACGAGTGCAGGAGAAGCATCACAGGCTCATTTTAATGGCTCCTTGTTGGCCAGCAATCCCTTGATTCAGCCTCTTATCAACTCTAACAACTGGGCCTCCTCACCCCCTGCCACCGCAGAAGGATATGCTGTCACAGATGGAGGGGGCACTGTGGCATCCCTTTCCAGACAGGCTGAAGCTGTGCACCTTGCCCCTCTCTCAGTGTTCAGCAGGAGTAAGGAATACGGTTATGAGTGCTAGAGCACCTTCAACATGTCGCACTTATGCCAGTATGTGGAAGCTGTTTGTCTGAAGCTGCACAGATTGTGCTCTTAACCCAGTTGATTGCCCTATCAGTGTGATGTTGGACTTCCTGCAGTACTTGTTGGATGCTGGATGCTCTCCAGCCACGCTTAAGTGTTTGTGGCTGCCCTGTCAGCTTATCGGGATCCTATGGAGCTGGTGTCAATTGGTGCAAATAGGCCGGTGTTGTTTTTTCTTAAGGGAGCTGTACGTCTAAAGCCACCATTATGGGTAGTGTGTACCCAGTGAGATTTAAGGTTGGTGATGGACAGTTTGTGTTCAGCACCCTATGAAGTTATTGAACTGGCAGATATTAGAAGCTTTTCTATGAAGACAGCATTTCTGTTAGCCATAACATCAGCTAGAAGGGTTGAAGAGTTACATGCTCTGTCAGTGAGTCTGCAGTGTCTCAGGTGGGGGCCAGAGGGCAATCAAGTTACACTTTGGCCAAACCCAGCATTTCAGCCCAAGGTATTGTCGCCTCAATTCACAAACCAACCTATTCAGCTGGCCGTGTTTATACTGGAGGACAAGGCGGCCCTATGTCCGGTCTGTATGTTGAGGCAGTATGAATCAAAGACTGCCTCATGCATACCATAGACCAATTTTTTTGTCTGCTTTGGCCCTGGAGGGAAAGGTGCACCTTTGTCAAAGCAAAGGCTCGCTCACTGGGTGGCGGACACTATTCAGTCCCTCCAGTTTTTCGCGATTCCGTGATCGCTGAATACAATGCAAAATCAACAAAATGTTGCAATTTTTTGTGATCCTGCATAATTCGTCATTTCACCGCAAAATAATCCCAAAAAAATATTTTTATTCACAAAAATAAATAATATTATCTAATTGAATTATCCCTAATTCCTAATCCTTAAAAGCTGCAATGCATTATTTTCACTAGGATAGCCTACAGACCGTTGTGCAATGTGCATGCACGGTAGGCTATGTGGTCTGTCCATAGTCTGTGAAAGTGAAAGCGAATATTTCTCACCTGTCATCTCGCATCCGTGCCAAGAAGCGGGTGAAGCGATTACGCGACATGGATGAATGACAAATAAAAAGTATGATATGCCTGATAACACTAAAAAAGAGTTGATAAAAGCGCTGTATAGGCTACACAAACTCAGTTCAGCTATGACACATTGACCGACTGGCTGCGGATTCTGTGCATGTGTTTGCCGCCTGTCAGCGCTCGTGCGTGCATACCGAAATGTGTTATATTTTTAGGTTTATCGACCTTGAACGGTCAAATACACACATAACTATGCCTGAATGTCCATCTTGGTGGTTATGTCTTGAGTGAACAAATTTGGGACCTGTGTCAGTGTTGGATCCGCTCATTACAGTAGGTCTTAAAGTAAAAGCAACCTAATATATACCCGCTCCTGTCTGTGTCGTTAATATTAATCAAACAACAACAACAGGGGAAAAACAAAGAGTACAAAACTTAAAGCACTGTTTGTATCTCTATCTTTATTTTGGATTTATTTGTCCTATTGTAATTTGTTTATTCTTATTTTATTGCTGACTGTTTACTTGATTCTTAATTACTTGAGAACTTTTTATAATTAGGCATTTGCTTATTGCTGTGGCTTACCTGTAAGATTTTGGTCACATTTCCCACCGTAAGTGATCATGTTATTAAAGCTAGATAGGCTAGTACAGCACTGGACTAGCCTTTTTTGGCAAGACACCACAATAAACAAGATTTGTGCATTTTGTTTGTTCTATTGCCATGTATGACTACTGTGCATCTAACATAATACATGGTAAATGTTGTATTCTTATTTAAAAAACATCGCAAATTTTTCACAAATTTCTGGAATTACCACCACATAATCAGTCATTTTGATTGCAAAAATCACAAAAAAATATTGCGAAATCCTGGAGGGACTGACCATTGGTGAGGCAAATCATTCAACAGGCCATGTGTTGCCTGCATCTGTTAAAGTGTCATTCGACTCGGGCAGTGGTCAATTCTTGGGCAGCATCATGTGGTATGCCTCTCTCAGATATATGTGCAGTGGCTACATGGGCATCACCCTGCACATTCACAAGGTTTTATAGATTTAATGTGGCTCCTACTACTACAGGAAATGCTTGAGCTTCATATCCTCGTGACCTGGCTACATTTGTCTTCTACCATGTATTGACAGTCTCTGGCGGTCTGGAACAGTGAAATAGAATGCTGGTTACTGACATAACCGTGGTTCTATGAATGGTTGAAGACCGCCAGAGTCTCTGGTCACTCGGATTGAAAATGACTTAGAGACAGACCGTGATGTATTTGGAAGCTGATATAGCCTCTGACATGTCATTGGTTGAAGTCACATTGACCAAATTGATACGAGATTTTCAATGTGATGCACGAGACTTGACTTCTTCAACCATGTATTGACCATCTCTGGCGGTCTTCCACCATTCATAGAACCACTGTTACGTCAGTAACCAGCGATATCTTGAAGTGGAGTAAATAAATGAATCAATATTTTGGTGAATCTAATTCAACAGTTCAGTACATTTTAAACACATAAACTCCATAACAATCAAGCATAGCTCTCCCATTCCATATTCCTCAGAAGTTAACCAACGTTTTTCATAATTTTTCCTTTTTGTTATGTTAAGTCAGTACTCACTCCAGTTTGCTGACTCACCTAAACAAACAGATGGAATTTGAATACAGTTGGCTCTAGATTAATCATTTTGCACAAATGATTCAAAAATGAAATATTTTGTGTAAAGTACCATGCTAATATCTGTTTATGTGTTTTAATGGTGGTTGGCCTTGGTTATCCAGTATGAGCCAGAGTTTGGGTTTGTTTTCTGCTGATATGGTTATGTATGTCATTCTAGTGCACACCAAATGCACTCCATTTTCTTTGGTCAAGGGAAGGTTAGTGCACTGTCCCATGAAAACAAAGAAATTCTGTGTCAACAGTCTGGATGACAATAAAAAATGTAGACTGACAATAAAAAATGTGGAAATAAGCCATGATATTTCTGCATTAAACTGAATCTTCACTCTGACTTTTTGCCATTATACTGTACCTAGTCAAATGTTCTGTAATACACTGGCATTTTAATAATAATATTTCAGAGTTTATTCATTTTATAAGATTTTACAGCAGAACTACATGCTGTTCTAGTTCAGGCTGCAAAACAACACATCATAATGTCGCATAAAGCAACTCAGTTTACATAAAGTGTTAGATGGAATAAAACCTCTCATCACAGCAAAGCTTAGCATCAACACACTTAACAAATGTCGTTCACCTTTAATGAAGTAACTGAAAGTCAGATCATCAGTGGCATAAACTTCCCAGTCATCCCAGTGAGTTGCCAAAAACGTTTTTATATGCCATGGTTTTGACAAGTAGGGAGTCTTGTATTGCAATGGGGTTTTTTTTTTATATATATACACTGCAGCTTGTGGTCAAATTTGTCACTTATTGTGTATTGTATAGAGCATGGAGGTCCAGCCTGTTTTACTTAGCTGCTGCAGTGGGCTGTTTCTGATTAAATCCTGGCAAAGCCAAGGTGATTCCTTTCTTAATGAAAAGCACAAGGGAGGCCAAAAGCAAAAGCCTGGTTATCAAAGAATAATAGCCCGCCTTGAAAAGATCTCTTGCTCTCATCACACTTCCCAAAGAGTTTCCCTCCATGTGGCCCATATAACAAATGTGCCAAGTCTGTGCATGTCAGATGGATGAAGAGGTTGCTTGGGGTTCAAATGAGGCTGCGCTGTCTGTTTACCTCTGTGAGGTTACATAGTTACCAAATACTGGACTGCTTTTCTTGACCACATCATCCAAGGACAATTTTGTTGATTACTGTTTTTTTTTTCTTGACGTAAGATTTATGGATCATCAATGCCCCATGTAGATGCACATGCATGAAAGAGTAAAGTCTTAACCCTGACTATTCCAAACATGTCCTGTAATTCACAAGCAACAAATGTAATTGTACTGTACCTTGTATTATTGTTATGTAGTTTTATCATGCTCAAAAATGAAAATTCACTCATCATTTACTTGTCTTGTTCCAAACCTGTATGACTTTCTGTCTTCTTTGGAATGCAAAAGAATATGTTGGAACAACATGAAAGAATTTCCCTTTTTGGGTGAACTATACTTGACCTTTAAGAGCAGAGTAGTCAGCTTTTTCTCGTGATCACTTATATTTTACATTTAAGATTATGATGAAAGCATAAAGACAGTTTCATTACCTCTAGGCCTTAAAAACATGGTGTCTGTGCGATGCAGCAAACCCAATGTGTTTTTCTTCATGCCGTGCAATGAAAGCAGGATGCGTGGATGGCTCGCGTGCAGTCAGTGAGACCTCACCCTGCAGATGAGCGGGAAAACAATGGCCTGCAAAGAAACAGGATGGTGCCCTGTGCCAGTGCCAGGCCCACTCGGGACCCTTGTCTGGCTGACTTGTCTAACAGGCCTCCTGTCAGAGAGGTCAGGAGGATGATTGGAGGTACAGCAGTCCTGACACATCACAGGAAGCCAGAGAGGGGCAGACAGGAAGTAAAACAGATATAATAAGACGGAGATATTTATGAATATACGAGTCAGCAGAAAAAGAGAATAAAATACATGAATGATGTCCCAATTAAGGTGTTTTCAATGGCGCCCATCATCACACATGCAAGAAATTTGGATTTATTATTTCCTGATATTATTTTTACCAGTTATATACACCTCTCATACAATAAATCTTTACAATTCTTTCTCCTATTCAGACAAGAAGTAGGTAAAAGATTACTAGTGTAGCAGTGCCACTGAGACCACAAACAAATGCTGAATCGTGTGTTCCACAGCTTTTTGGCATGTCTTTCCTTTTATAATTTAAGACCACTTCACAACACAAACACAGCAAACACGTTTTGAAGCATTTGCATGCAAATAGCATGAACCCATTTACCATAATAAAAAAGCTGTCCACATCAAAAAAGATGCTAGATGCAAGCGCAACAATCATTTGTATGTTTACATTGAAAAACAATGGAAAATCAGCACAGTGGAATGCAAAAATCTTTCTTTTTCAGCTTCTTGAGCACCACTTTTAAAGAAGATAAAAGTCAAATGGAGTCCTTGCACTTGTTTTCATTCCTAAAATTGGATATGCATACACAGTTTGAGGCAAAAGTGTGGATTCTGGGACCTTCTCCTTAGTGTGAAAACAACAAACTGTATAGTGGAAAAAAAGAAAAGCTGACGAGAATTTGGTGAGTGATATTTAAAAGGTCAAGGGGTGACTAACATTACTTCTGTTTAGTACGGCAAGGCCATGAGAAAATGATTAACTGGGAAGATTATTAGAGACATCAGAAAGGAAATCTCCTGCTAGTTGCTCTTGGACTCATTTAGGACATTGGAGGTATTTCACTGTCTAGCACTATGGAGAAAAACACCTTTCATCATGTTACTTTAGTGTGAAGACAGCAGTAGGTTAGAGTAACGTGTTCATTCGACTAGTTATTTTAGAAAAATGTGAACTTGGCTGAAGAACTAATGATTTACAAACATTTTAGTTTTATGTGAAAGTGTTTTACTCTCTGTGAACTGGCTTCTTTTCTCTTCCTTTTTATGAAATACGTAATACATGCAATCCCCCTACTTTCAGGCGCCTTACATATATATTTTAATGTTGTTTCACCAGGCTGAATACCATCAGTTTAACTGCAACATTGCTGAAGTTTTTTATCCAGTTCATGAAGAGGCTCAGAATACCCCTGAGGTTTTGAATGCACTGAAATCAATAAAACCAGGCAAAATAGCCTTTAACCTGATTGTAAACATATTCTAACTCAGCATAGAGGTTCAACAGCTGGACTTCCTAATACAGTTATGGTAAACAGTGGGCTTGCATCCATGGGAAAATCCTTGGGCCTGTTATGTTGCAAGCTTTTATTTAGGCTGAGGAGAAGCCAATAGTCATGCTCTGGAGAACAGCTGCCCTGATGTTTCCTTGAACTGCATTACAGCCTGCTGTCTTGTCCCCCCAACCAAAACAGGACAAATAATTGCTGTTAGACTATGGACACAGACAGTTGATGTACTAAATAGTCCTACTGTCACATTACTGACAACTACAGCCAATTGTAAACAATAAGTTGTCTTGTTACCCTTACCAAAAGGACATTGTTATCTCACTTTTGTTGGACTTTGTACAGTACCAAATCCTAGGCTAGATTACAAAGCCATTAGCAGGAGGTTTATTGACGGATGAATTTACCATGACCTATTGTGTTATGAGCCACTGTACTCAGTGTGACTGTTTAAGGATTTATCACTCTCAGCTTCTCTAGTGAGTCTTTTAGTGTAGTAACATGTACTGAGTGTAGTTCTGCAGTATGAGGGTCATTATGAACATAAGTTAGTAATCATCATCCATCAAGTCATGTGAGACAAGGGATCATCTGTATTAGCTACATAAAAAAAGGGAACCTCCAGTTTTAGAAAGCAATGTGACTGAAGGGAATTTAAAAGGGATGAAATAAGCCAGGCAGCAGTTCTGTTTGATCTTTACAGTCAACTCACCTCATGCTGATATTTTCTACATGTAGTGATGTCATTTTCTGGAAAAATATAAAACAAAACTTAAATAACTGGCTTTTTCATCCATTTTTCTTTTTGATAAATATAGCTAAAGCACATTTGAAGTTATGTCATCTGTCACTTTAAATGTGCCATTTAAATAATTCTAAATAGTTTTCAATGTTTTTATCATTCATCAGCTGGAAAAAAAATCATTATGGAAATGATTCCAACAATATAATTTCTCTGTGCCGTTACCATTTTAGTTTGGGTGTTATTCTTTTATATTTAGAATGATTTTTAGAACTACATCTTTATCAATATCATTATCCACCTTGCTGTGAATGGACCTTTATGCAATGAAGTCACAAATGGTGGATGTGTGTAAGACTGTTCTTCTGTATAAGCTGCTTTGTAAACGGGACAGTTTGAGAGTCATACCTGTTATAAAACAAGGTTGTCTACCAAACAACATAGACTTTATAGTCTTACCGTACAGCATGAGTAAAGTGCACAAATTGATGTATTTTAGTTTTTGCCTCTTCTTAACAGAATCTGACCTTGGAATTGGTCCAAATGTTAATATTATTCCACAATATTTTTGCTTTGACTGCACTGACACTATTGGATGAGAACTGAACTGAACTGGACGATGATGTTAATATTTTCTGCAGTACTGTTTTATAGATGAAATGAACTAATTTAATAATTGAGGATCTTTACAACTGAACTGAATCAAAACAGAAAGGACTTCAGCTGAACAATGACACTATTTTCTTTTAGAACTGCTGTACAGCTGAAATGAACACTGTTTGCATCATTTTCCTGTTATCACTATAAAACTGCTTTAAAAACAATCTGTATTGTATAAAGCACTATATAAATAAAGGACTTGACTTGACTTGACTTGACTTGACTTGACTTGACTTGAAATGTCTGTATGATCCTCTCCCTGGAAAACAGCCTGTGTCTTGTTAAATGTCATCTCTGTATTTTTTCATTAAAAAAGAATTGGCTTACAAACAAGAACTCTGTGACTGAAACTAGGGGTTGCACTTGGGAGGCCTAAACACCTCTGATACTTTGAGAAAAGGCCAATGAGAATTGGTGAGTGGACTTTGCATGCCACTCCCCCAGACATATAGGTATAAAAGGGAGATGGTGATGAGTGATGTACACTCATTCAGGTTTGTGCTAAGGAGCTGAGACTGGGAAATTTCAGCGGGCAGTTAAGCATTGTGGCAGGAGGGACACAACCACTGCCATCAGGGAATAGAGGTTACAATAGTAATCAAAACATTCCCTTTCTGTCAGTCACTTCAACGTGGTGTCGATGACTGAAACTAGGGGTCCCCTGGGGAAAACACCACAACAGCTGAACCGTGTTACGAGGTTTTGGCGGTGCAGATGTCGGCAAGCACTGCATGCTAGATAACGAGCATTCACAGCATCATAACCTACCCAACGCCGCCCCACGTAAGCATGTAGTCCTTTGTACAATGCGGGGACAGAGAGGACAGAACTTACCATGGGGATGGGTTGCTTCTGTCTGTCTTTTTGATCTTTTGAAAAATAAAAGACCAGAATTAGCGCTGGTGAAGTGCTCTTTCTCCTAGATAGGAAAAATAACACTACAGAGACCACATCGTTCCCAAAGGGAGGTTAATATGTGGAGAATACTTCACATTAACTTACCAACTTGGGAGTACCACACTTCGAAAGAGGTCCATGCAGTAGGCCCTACCTGAAATGGAAGGAATTACAACAAACATAGAGACTCACGGCAGAGACAGAGCTCTGCCTAGGGGAAAACAGGGGTTTACTGTTATGGACAATACATCATATGGGATTACCCTCAGGGAATCACTACATATGGAGCACCTAGCCCAATTATACGGGCTGACCTGAAAAGGGCAGACATCAAAGTGAAATTGAATTTTTCCACCAAATCTGACTGTCGAGGGTGCTGAGGGAAAACTGACATCTAGGGTTCACCAGTCCAGGGAAATGACATGGACAAAAAAAGCACATGTTATCACTTCAAGGAGGGGAAAGGCACTGTGTGCAAGCAGTATACCTGGCCTGTTGTCTGTAACTTGCCTGTTTGTACCCAATAGCACACAGGACGAACTGGCTTAACCCAGAGATTATAAAATCTTGCAAAGGTATTGGGTGTTACCCAGCCTGCTGCTCTAAAGGTGTCTGTTAGAGTCGCCATTTGCTAGAGCCCAGGAGGATGCAACACTTCTCATAAAGTGTGCATGCACTCCTAAAGGGCACATCACACCTTGGGCCTGGTATGCCAAGGCAATGGCATTCACAATCCAATGGGCCTTCCTCTGTTTGGAGACAGCCTTCCCCTTCTGCTGTCCCCCAAAACAGACAAAGAGCTGATCAGATCTTCTGAAGCTCTGCATGCAGTCCAAGTAAACATGCAGGGCACGTACTGGACACAGCAATGACAAGGTTGTGTCTGCCTCATCCCGAGGCAGCGGTTGTAATCTCACCAATTGGTCCTTAAAAGGGGTAGTGGGAACTTTGGGCATGTAGCTCAGCCGGGGTCTTCAGGGTCACGTGAGAGTATGTCAGACCGAACTCAAGATATTTTAACCTCCTGGTACCTCTGAGGAAACTGATTATCAGGTTGTGCTTCCCTAAAGACTTACCATCCACTGCACTGTGATGTGCCGCTATAGCAGCCACATACACTTTCAAGGTGGAAGGGGACAAGCGGCCCTACAACCTCTCCTGCAGGAAGGAAAGCACTGACCTGACTGCACATTTATATGGGTCTTTCCCTCTAGAAGCACACTAGTTAGCGATAGCTTCCAAACATAGGCTGGCCCCATAGAGGAGGCCCTAGCTTGATTGATGTTGTCTATCACCACTAGTGATAACCCTTTCAAATCTTCTGCATCTCGCTGGGCCAGACACGAAGGTCTGGGCACGGGTGCCAGATATTGAGCCCTGTCCATGAGAAAGAAGATCCTTCCTCAGGGGGATTTGGCAGGGAGGGGCTGTCACAAGGAGCATGAGCTTCGATATACAAGTCCAGATGTGCCAGTACGACGCAACCATCATGACTTGTGCTTCGTTCTCCCTGACTTTGTACAATGTCTGTGCAATCAGTCTTACTGGGGGAAATGCATACTTGCCAAGGCCCTGGGACCAGCTGTGTGTCAGCGCGTCTGTGCTGAGGGGGGCCTAGGTCAGGAAATACCACAGCGAGCAATGGGCGAATTTCTGGGAAGCAAACAGGTCTATCTGCACTTCACTGAATCAACTCAAAATCAGCTGGACCACCTAGGGATGGACTCTCCTCTCCCCCTGAAGTGTTAGTCGTCACAAGAGCGTGTCAGCTGTACATTTGAGTTCACCTGGAATGTGAGTGGCCCGCAGTGATTTCAGTCACGGCTGACTTGAGAGGAGGAGATGGTGGATGAGTTGTGACAAAGGTCATGAGCATAAACCACCTTGGCAGTTTATATATACTCTAGTGATGCGCGGGTCGTCTCATAACCTGCGGACCCCGTGGGTAACCCACGTGATGTCCCCAAACCTTTGGCGTCACGAAAGCGGCATGCCAAGCAGCTCCCGCCGCCAGCCAAGACAACAAAAACGGAGAAATAAAACAAAATAAAACGCTACATTGAGGGCCAGTTCTTCTGGGAGGGAGAGGACATTCTAAGCTTCCTGCAGTCGCAGTCAATCGCCTTTCCTGTGCTTGCCAATGTGTCAAAAATGATTCTCTTGTATCCCGGCCACAAGCGCATCAAGCGAGTGCGAGTGGAGTTTAGGCGAAATAAACTCCGGTACAGTGGATTCGTTTTTTTTTTTTTGCACAGTGAACATAAAAACGGTAAATGAACATTTCCGTGTGTTAAATAAAACAAAAGTTCAGTGGTTATGTAGCGTAGGCTGTAAACCAGGGGTCATCAACTATATTTGTCCAAGGGCCAGAATTTTTCTCTGCAGACACTGTAAGGGCCAGATACTCGTAATATAAAATAAAATTTGAATTGTATCCTAATATGTTATTATTTGATATACTAATTCTAATTCCAAATTTATGTTATTTTTTACATATTACCTGTACTGCAGCAAGCCACCAGGGGGCGATAGTGATATTTTAGGCTTCATATTTGTGAGGCTGTCAAGCTGTCCATCACTGTCACGCAATTGTGCGCAAATCCCAGGCAAGGAAAATTTTGACATTTGTGAAAAAATGAGCACGTGAAACAATAAAAGATGTTCAATGAGAGCAATGCGTTTATCGTCATTCTTGACTGAAGGCAGGCTATGGCACAAGCTACTTTTCAGAAGGCTTTTGTTCCGTTAGATTTAAAAATAAATAAATATGGAACGGACCCGAATATTCGAATATTCGTTCGGTGGGTATATATGGTCGATTTGAAAATTTGACATTCGAATATTCGTTTTTGTTTTATTTTTTGCACACCTGGGATCCCCCGCGAAACGGTTCTCATTCCCTCTTGAATAAGGCCGGCGACACACTGGCTGCGTGAGTGTCTCAGCTGCGTGGAGCTGCGTGTGCATGCTAGAAATAGAACCGACTCGTGTTCCAGCAACGGGAGTGTTCTCTGGCTAGAGCGCAGAACAGCAGAGTTTGTATGGACCGAAGTGCATGTCTGAGCTTGTGTTTTGTTGCTTTGACATTGTGGAAAATAGAATAATAGAAACAAAATGTATTAGCATTTTTACCCGTTATTATCAGTCTAAATTAATCTTGTTTTTAATTTAACTTAATTTCGTTTTTGTTTATTTAAATTTCGTTTTTGTTTATTTAAATTTTGTTTTTTCTTTATTTAATTTTTGTTTTTTCTTTATTTAAATTTCTTTTTTCTTTATTTAAATCTACCCTTACTGTGCCAATTTGTTAGTCAGAAAAATATAAGACTACCTTAAAAGTATTGCTTAATTTAACAGACCTGTGTGTGTGCATTTTATATCACTAGTGCAGTGTCCGTTCTCGGAGCATAAGCCCTGCCTGCATGAGGTGCGCCGCTTCCCGCTCGCGCTGTTCTGACTGTAGTTTACTAAAAGTTTATTAATTCTGAATGTGTCGCGTCTCGCGTGTCCATCTATATTGCACCAAATGCGACACTGCACTCCCTTGTGAAGTCGATTGGATGAACGGTTCTCGAAAAAATAAAAATGCAAACGGACATACAGACACAGATTCCTGCCTTTATTAGAGAGAAAAATATGTTCAGCCCCTCTCTCCGAAGCTTCAAATAGTCGATGTTCATTTCTACCGAAGCTTCGAAGCTCAAAAAATGGTATTCGGACCAGCCCTAAACTTTTTCCTCTTACAAGGCTATTCCTGAATTCAGTATTATTCAGTATTATTGACGTTGCATGCTGTAAACGGTTGTCCTATACAAATCTGAAAGGGATATATAAAACGCTTAATGTGAAAGAGCTTAACGTGGCTTAATTTACTAAGGCAGTATTATTAACAAACTAAACTTAGTAAATACCATACAAATAAAGCATACTATATAGAATAATTATTTTGTGCAGAATTTGATCTTTGATCTCTGACTTAGGCTACATTAAACGACGTTAAGCTTTTTCTTTATAGCGGTTATAGGAAGAAAATACAATGTGAAATTGAACGAATTGTGTTCATATTCTGGGCTCAACTGCTTTTCTTTAGTATACTTTATTAGTATGATGTTTAGTAGTATGAAGTTTAGTCTGTTTATATCACTTAGCACATTAAGCCACGTTAAGCATTTTAGAATGTCCCAACTGACATACGTGTTTAGCTTATTCGATGAATACAAACGCTGCTTTGTAAATGTTGAAAATGTTTATCATCTTGTTATTACTGATTTATGGTTCATATTCATAATCGTATGTTGTTGCCAGTTTACAGGGCGATGTTTCCAAGCACTTTCAGGCTGAAATAAAGGCTGTTTTAATTTATATTACAATGCCTAGTATGTCTATTAAATGGTCGCGGGTGCGGGTCGGGGCGGGTTGTAAAAATAGATACAGTGGTGCATGGTGGGCTGGGGCGGGCAAAAAATTTAATGAAAGCGGGACCCGCGGGTTGGAAAAAAGCAGACCCGCGCATCACTAATATACTCTACTGCCACCATGTTGTATGTCCAAAACAACACATGCTTGCCCTGGATCAAAGGTCGAATCCTCAGCAGAGCCAGCACTATTGCTAGCAACACAAGGCAGTTGATGTGCCTCTGCAGTTGAGGTCCTTTCCAGGAGCCTGACGCTGCACGCCCATTGCACACAGCACCACAGCCAGTCTTGGACATGTCTCTGGAGAGAGCTTGCTCTTGTCCCTGTCACTTAAGTGAAGACAGGAAGTGACAGGAACAGCCCTTCAGGTCTATCGCCCCAAACCAATCCTCTTGTGTGTTATTGTAATTAATAATATTGTATTAATTTGTTTTTATACTGAGATATTGTAAAGCACATTGGTCAACATTTGAATAGTGCTATACAAATAAAACTGACATTGACATTGTTGGCGAACGCATGTCAGAATGTAAAGAGAAGGCCTCTGAACCTGGATGGGCACTTGGCAAATATGAATCGCATAGCCAAGTCTGACTGTTCTTTAGAGCCAACGCGATGGGTTGGGAAGTGTTAACCATGCCTCCAAACTCCGCACGAGTGGCACTAGAGGAATAATAATTTTTGATGTACTTGCAGTGGTGCGGCGATCGTGACCATTGCAGGGTTAAAGGGTCATGAAACCCCCCTGTTTTACCCTTGCCGTTCACACCTCAAAGCTCAGAAATGTCTGTTAACACTCTGTAGTCTGAGGTATCGCCGGGGATACCACCTTGGTTTTTTTCTTACCAGTGTGAAAGAGACTCAAAATACTCTGTCAATGTTGCACATACAATTATAAGTTATACACCATTTTAATCTGTGGAATATCTCCTTTTATTTGTGTACACTCAGAGTAAAAACAAAATGTTGTGCTTTTTGTAAAATAAAGAAAACAAACATGATGCGTGATCTCTCGTCTCCCTCTGAACGAAGTCTAATCTGATAGTTCTCAGAAAATGAAGTGTAACTTAGTGAATACTAATCACAAAAAAATTAGACTTATGTCTAAAGAAACACTGAAATGTCAAATCGAAAACAAAAACTCTCTGTTTATGTAATCTGTATGAAAAGAGACACATGTCAGATGCCCGTGATTCATTATCCGCTAATGCGGCCATGCCCACGGAGTGAGCGCTATTCAGACGCAAATTCTGAGGCAATACATGCATACATCATCTCAATTGTGTATTTATTTTCTTGAAAAGTGTTTATCTGTATGTTAAAGCGATCTCTGGAAGCCTGTTAGTTCCTGGAATGTCACATGATATGCCTCTTCTTTTACTAAGATATTTGTGGACTAAAGGTGCACAGAGCGCCCTCCGGCTGCAAGTATGAATTGAAAACACAGTATCCAGCGCTCACAGTGATGACAATAAATATTGAATAAATATTACTCCTCTGTATAGAAAATTGATATAAACATATGAGAATCCATCAATATGTCTCCAAATGTGCATGCTTTTAAGCATATTAAGAAATTACGGTCAATATAAGATTTTAAGAGTCAAAATGTGAAGCTTGAGTCTTTCATCTTTTTAATGATGTATAGTTTGTCAACTGCACATTAACATTTAGGCTATATAATATAACAAATACAGTAGCCTATATGAAACGCCATAGAGGTAGGAATGTTCAGATGCTTTGCATCACAGAAATACATTATATTTTAAAGTATATTAAAATAGAAAACCATTATTTGGTTAGAGACTTAAGACTTCTTTTAAAAAAAATGTGTCCAATCTTTTGACTGGTACTGTAATTTAACATAGGCCTATACAAAATGTTCTTCACATGATGTGCAATAATGCATGCACAAAAATCATGTTTTTTGTTTTTGTTTTTTTTCAGAGTGGACATTAATCCTGTTATCAGCATGATCACAGAGGGTTTTTTCACAGCCTACCTGACTGCAAGAGCTCATTAATATGCAGGTCATTACAGCTCATTATGCGAATTACAGCATTATTCATGATGATTCAGGCCTTCACGCATACTGTGTTTCTTGACAAAAAGTGTCTTAGAAAATTTAAATCTCTCTTTTTTTGTATGAACGAGTAGGCAGGATCATTTTTACATCATTTTGAAGCAAAAACTCTAGTCTACAACCTCCAATACCCAGAAGTCGTGTGAACACAGATTTACATTTTTCTCTTTTTTTGGCCTTATTTCAGTGACTTAAGTTTTTTGTTTTTTCAATAACCACACATAAACGTTATTCCTTCAAAAACACAAACATGTACATACATGTTTCTCACATATTATTGTAGCCTAGTTTGTGCTGAATACAGTGTAATGACACGTTTGTCATTAATATGTTTATGAACAACTGAAAAAGCACAAATGTCAGGGCATGTCAAAACTTCTCCAGGACCCCAAAAATCCTCAGACCTCAGAGGGTTAAAATGGGCATGTAAAGCTCTGGAAAAGTGGGAGTGTAGAGGGGGGGAAGAGGGGAGAGAACAACCAATGAAACAGAGACATAGAGCACACTCATTATACAGAATAATGAATATTAATATATGAGCATGAAGAAAATTACAACAAACTCCCAAGCACAAGGGAGAAATGCGAAAGAATATTTAATAGGGCTAATAATAGGCTACTTTGATTATGTTTACAAGCACTGCCATCTCAAAATCAGTCTTTTGTCTATTAGAATAATCATGTCGTCGCGTTCAGATAGGCTACAGCACTGTATCAGTATCCAGTTTGCACATATAATTCATTTGAAGAAGACTAGATATATGTGTGCATAACTACACCATGCTGGTTAATGTTTGGTGCAGGAGAATGTGTGAAATAAAAACTTTAAACACGGATACTTTATGTATGAGCTATGATCCACGTAGCTAGTGTTGTTAAACACAAAGCGGAGCTCCGCGCTGAAACCGATCAAATGCCCGCTCCGCGTGTATATTATAATAATCGTATTTTTCATGTGTTTGTATTCAAACTCCAGCTCTGACCGCATCATGAGCAAAATACAAACAACACATGTGCTGCTGTGCTGGGGGAAACATAGCCTACGGCTCGCGTGTTTGAACGCAGCTAGAGCAGGTAGAGGTGAATGAGCCGCACTTTTGTGACATTTGAATTATCCGCTGTAATGCGATCTCATGCGAACACATTTTCCATTTGTGCTGGTAGATTACAGCAAAACAATCCACATGCACACAAACCTCTGCTCTGGTCGCGTTGCAGGAAAACACATTGTGTTGTAGTACTGAGGTGCAGGAGCACCAACGATATGTCTCTGAATGACAAGAGACCGAGCAGAGAGAAGTGATACTTCCTCATGCATAATACCTCAATTATAATCTTATGCATACTACAGCGCAGTGATTGGACTGAATACGCTTTAAGTCATGAATAAATACAGAAACTGTTGACGTCAGCATCGACCAGCCCATACTGGAGCCAATCAGAACTCCGGATCTTTGCCGGTGGTACACGATGATGTTAGATTTTGTGATGTTGCTCCGACTTTGCTTTTCAAACCAGAAGTCAGAAATCGCTCTGAAAAATGCAAAAATAACTAATTTTAACTTTTAAATAAAATTAATGAGTAACTTTAGTGTTTTCAATGATGTGCAGCCTATATATGTCTGTGCACAGCTCAAAAAATGTGTTCTGGGGTTTCATGACCCTTTAAAGATATCGACTGCATCCAGAAACACACAGGTGGAAATGCATCTTTAAAAAGCTCTCCATCTGTGTTTGCTCTTTTAAAGGAAAGCTGTTCTCTTATGTTGCTGAAGCACCCAGGGGGACTCTCTCTGCACTTATCCATGCACCGCTTGGAGACAGACCACTGAAAACTCACTTTTTCCAATGGTCAATGAAATAAGCTTGTGTAGAGATAACACTCGCTTGGCTCCCTAGAACAAATCTGAATGAGTGATGTACGCCGTCTCCCTTTTTTACCCATAAGTCCAGGGGAGTGGCATGCAAATTTCATTCCAAAGTGTGACCCCTACTGTCAGTCATCAACACCATTTCAAAGTGACTGACATATAGGGAACTAATGTTCCCTTTTGAATGGGAACTCACACGGCGTCCGGAGCCACTTTGGGGGACGCATCCATTGTGACCGTTGTCTGAAGCACATGATTCAAATGCAACAATGTCACTGGCCGGGGACAGCCCATGACGTGGTTACGTGTGCGACCTTGAGTACAAGAGGGCACCTGTAGTACACGTCAGCAATTTCTTTTGTCTTCAGGATCCGTTGAGGAGGATGGAATGTGTTGGGCAAGATGCCTTCATAAAACTATCTACAGAGACAGGTAAGGAGCTTTGTCTTTTCTGTTCTTTCCTGAGGGATAGAAGTTAGTGTTTGCACAAGCACGTTTGGCTATAGAGAGAGTTAAAGGCACTCATAGTGATGCATTCATGGCTGTTCTGGCATGATTCTTTCAGAGTTACAGAATCTTACATTTGAATTTAGCGATCTTAACCCTCAGGGGTCTGAGGCTGATTTGGGGCCTGGAGAAGTTTTGACATGCCCTGACATTTGTGCTTTTTTCAGTTGTTCATAAACATATTAATGGAAAAAGTGTCATTACACTGTATTCAGCACAAACTAGGCTACAATAATATGTAAGGAACATGTATGTACATGTTTGTATTTTTGAAGGAATAACGTTTATGGTTGGTTATTGAAAAAACAAAAAACTTAAGTCACTGAAATAAAGCCAAAAAATGTATATTAAATCTGTGTTCACAAGACTTCTAGGTATTGGAGGTTGTAGACTAGAGTTTTTACTTCAAAATTATGAAAAAATTATCATTCCTACTCCTTCGTATAAAACAATAGAGAGATTTAAATTTTCTAAAACATCTTTGGTCAAGAAACACAGTATGCGTGGAGGCGTGAATAATCATGAATAATAGGCCATTTACACCTGAGAAGACAAAAGAATCGCATAAAAGAGCTCTAATGACCTGCATAAATAATGAGGCCTTTCAGTCAGATAGGCTGTGAAAAAAACCCTCTGTTGATCATGTCTCAAGCTCATCATAATGTAAATCAAACATTCAGAAAAAACAGCAATACTGTGAAATATTATTACAATTTAAAAAAATGGTATTCTATTATTAAAATATAATGCATTTCTATGATACAAAGTGTCTGAACAGTTATGTTACCTCTATGGTAGTCCACAAATGCCAATGCTAAAGAAGAATAGGCAATCCAGGAAATATGGATAATGAGCTGAATCAAGGACTTCTGACATGGCTCTCTTTTCATACAGATTACATAAACACAGAAGGTTTGTTTCTTTACACATTTTTTTTGTGATTAGTATTCACTAAGTTACAGTTCATTTTCTGAGACCTATCAGATTGGACTTCGTTCAGAGGGAGACGAGAGATCACGCATCATGTTAGTTTTCTTTATTTTACAAAAAGCACAACATTTTGTTTTTACTCTGAGTGTACACAAATAAAAGAAGATATTCCACAGATTAAAATGGTGTATAGCTCTTAATTGTATGTGCAACATTGACGGAGTATTTGGAGTCTCTTTCACACTGGTTAGAAAAAAAACGCGGTGATCACGCCGGCGTGACTCTCTCTCTTGAGGGATGAAAGTTAACCACCTACTCTCTGTGGCTCAGGTCCTGGGGCCGCCATTGTGGTGAGGTGGGATCGAGTGCGGGAGGAGTCAAACAGGAATATATTTTGTTCAAGCTCCTCTTGCTAGCTCTGGTACTGCTACTGATTAATTTGATACAGAGAGTCATGCTGAGGCCTTCGCTCACCTGAGCTCCAGCTAGACAGTGATATCAAGTGTTCTGCCATCTCTAGGCTGCCTTGGTAAACTGTCTTTGAGGCTGAGTATGGTTGGCCTCCTCTCGCTCACAAAGTCATCCTGCTGAGGCGTTCGCTCACCCGAGCTTCAGTTAGACAGTGACATCATGCATTCGGCCCTCTGTAAGGCCACCTTGATAAACTGTCTTGAGGTTGAGTTTGGTTGGCCTCCTTTCGCTCACAAAGTCATCCTGCTGAGGCCTCCACTCACCCGAGTTTTGGTTAGACAGTGACATCATGCATTCTGCCCTCTGTAAGGCCGCCTTGACAAACTATCTTTAAGGTTGAATTTGGTTGGCCTCCTCTCACTATAGAAAGTCGTTTTGCTGAGGCCTCCGCTCACCTGAGCTCCACCTAGACAGTGACATCAAGTGTTTGGCCCTCTGTGAGGCCACCTTGTTAAATTGTCTCTAAGGTTGTGTATGGCTGGCCCCCTCTAGTTTCAAATCAGTTCTTTGTCTTTTGACACCCAAAGCACCAGCTCTGAACCAAGAAAAGTGGCTCGTAAATAGCACCAAATCATTACTGGTCTAGAAGTAAGAACCACTTGTGTCAGGGGCTGGGGGAAGGTTACCGTTGCCAACAAGATGAACAGAAACTTGTGACCGCCATTTTTGAACATTTTTGAATGCGTTGGATTCACTGTGTTTGGATGCCGATGTAGGTTCACAAAGCCATGAGCATCAATAGTAACTCAAAGTCCGCCATTGTTGATGGAAGACTGGTTAGAGATGCATCGGTGCTGCGTGGACCAATCTTGGTGCTGCGAGAGCATTTGGAAAGCATACGACTCCTTGTGCTTTTGGTTCGCTCTCGCTGTGCTTTGGTGTCATGCGCTGATTGGTCTGCACAGCTCAGATGCATCTTGAACAAGCCTGGTGTGTTTGTGTTTGGCGCTACCATGCTAGCATTGCTGTGAAAGATGAGACATATACAGTGACATAAGACCTGGCTCTGTGGTGGCTCTCTAGCCCGTGGAAAGGCAAACCGGTTCTTAGAAGGCTCGTCATTCAAACCAACTCCAAAGTGGCAATAGCACTGGCTCTGAACTAGCACCCGGTTCATGTTGGTGGAAAAGCACTGATCCGACTGCACTGTTCTCTTAAAAGTAATGCCTGTCAGGGAGACTGGCATTACCACACCTTGAGCTCTGCCCTTGGAGCAGCCACTTTTCACTCACCACGGTAAGGGATTTTCCTTGCATAGGGCATGGGTCTAGGTTTAGGGAATAGTGTCACTGACAGTTCCGTGTTTGACCTGAGTGAGGGATTGGTCTCTGGCATCTAAGTCTGTTGAGCCTTCATTGTGCTTGTCATAGCCATTTAGGAGTGGGTACTCATTCCTCAAAGTGTCTTAGGATGCAGTGCGAGTTCCCATTTGAAAGGGAACATCTCAGATTACACATGTAACCATGTTTCCCTGAGAAAGGGAATGAGACACAGTGTCTCACTTGCCTGCTTCGGGCATACCTGTTCACGTCTCTTGCAGACAAAGAAGTTGTTGAAGTGTACTACAGGTGCCCACTTGTACTTACGGTCACACACGTAGCTACATCATGAGCTGTCACTGGCCACTGACATTGTCACATTTGAATCATGTACTTCAGACACCGGACACACTGGAGGCGTTCCCCAAAGTGTCTCCCCAAAGATGTAGTGTCTTGTTCCCCTTCTCAGGGAACCATGGTTGCAAGCTTAACATGAGACGTTTTCCATTCTGAAATTAACCATTCCAGAGATAGAGAGTCTTAACTTACACATTGGAAAGCTGCCATTGAAATAAAGTTGTGCACTACATAGGAAGAAAACAATTATCATTAAGTTATACATTTCATGATATGAATATACATAATTCCATATGTTTCTTGTGTGCTGTCATATTTTGAATTAAGTTATCTTGCTAATCAGCTCTCCATCAGCTGCTGTGGTTATTTTGGCCCTTATGCTTCTCTCCTGACAACTGCTGTTATTCCTTCCAAAGACATAAATGTCCATGTTAAGACTCAGCTACATGCGGTTGAGTGTGATTTATTTGCCGTTTACAGAGAGCTCTTAAGGTAAAAGAGGGTGGTGCGGTAATGCAGAATCAGTGGGACTTTCCTTCGAGGCAGAGGTAATAGTATGGAAAACCACTGTTCCCGCTGTGAGGGCTGAGGGGAAAGCTCTGTGTGAGCTGATGTCATCCACCAGGCATCCAAACAACAAACTACTATTGCGCTCAAGCCCAGCATCTCCCTGACCTCATACAGTGTTGTTTTTATGGAAGAGAATGGCAGAAAATAGTTCAACTAGGTCAGGCCACATGACTTGTTTTTGTCAGGGAGTTCTAGCACAGGTCAAGACATTCGATACACTTGCTCTTTTTAAAGCATTGTGCCAAACGATGAAAAGGTTGCAGACAATTAGCAGATGTGTTACACCACAAAATAATATGGGGCCTCTATTCAGAACGTGTGCACCATCATAAGACAAAAAATAAATAAAGTGGTGGGAAAAAGCACATAAAATGCCAACTTGTTTCAACCGCTGTTTTAACCACTATAAAAACATATAATAATGTTTTGTTTGAAACGTAACCATAACATAACACACATGGCACATGGTTTATGACTGAATTCAATGTGTGAATAAGTGATTCGTTTTGAAGGATGGTTTAAAGGAAAGGTCCTTAAAGACTGAAGCTATTTGCTAGATCAGTGACATCACCGCCTCATCATTTTCCCATGTGACCCATGTTTCAGCACTGTCCGTCAGGTCTGTGCACCACATGATTAAATAGTCCTATCTTTTCAAGGCCAGTTTCAGAGCAAAGTTTCTTCCCTTTTACTCTGTGCATATTACTGCTAAGCATGTTTCTTTGAACAGCTAAAATAAACACCCCTGAATGTGGATTTAAATGTATTTGCTGAGAGTAAAGATGCACATGACTGCAGTGTTTTATCACTTTGGATAACATTTCCCAACTCAGTGCTGTGGGTAATTCGTTGCCTAGAACCAAAAACTGTACGTGCTATCAGACATCTGGCTGACCCCTCTTATACACATGCTGCACTTTTATAACTTGTGCCAGTTCTGTGCAGCTTTACATCTAACCCCTACTGTCTACCCATGTTTTGAGGGCCTTCATTATTCTGCAATGTTTATTTCTCTTTTAGTATAAGGACTTTGTTGTTTGCATTGACAGTCAGTCAAAATATTATATTATTCAAAGAGAGCAGATTTTCATAGGTGCATTTATGCAATATTTATGTTTCTTTTAATGCTCATGTTTGTGATCTTCTACACTGTGCAAAGAATGTGTTTGCCTTGCGTCATTGCAAAACACTGTTAAAATACTGTTGTAAATATTTAAAAAAAAAAAAGAAAAGAAAAAAAGAAAAGTGCATATTATTTTGACCACATATTTTGATGGAATGAAAAGGAAAGCAATGTGTGGAATTTTGTTATTTACTTTTGTATATTTTGATACTGGAGCTTTATTTTCTGTCTAGTTTCCTGTTTTTATGCACTGTATATCTGAAGTGACCAGACTTCTTATACTATGCCATTGTCATGTAGTTTGCAGGAATACAGTTGGAGGCAGAAGAATAAAGTTCCACAAGGCAAAGTTTAATGATAATCCCTGTTGTGGACAACCGACAGAGAAGAGGCCGAAGGATCCACAGGCGCAGACGGAGAGCCGATGGAATCAAGCGACATCGCTGGCACTGAAGACCAAGGCGATGCTGCGGCAACAAACTTCGAGTACCTGAGGATTGAGGTGGAGCAGGTGTGATGGAGGACAGAGGCGACACCAAGGGGTAGGAGGAACCTGCTGTAGATGTAGGGGTGGAGGGACGTGGCAGAAGTGGTGTGATGACTATGAAGGTGAAGCCGGCAGGACGAGGGAACCTGGTGGAGTCGCAGGTCCGAGGGTCTCCGGTGGAGTCAAAGGTGGGAGGAGCCAAGGTGAAGCTGAAAGGTCAACAGGCCGAGATGGAGCAAAGAGATCAAAGGTGGGAAGGGGAGCCACATGATCCTCTAGCAAAGGCGCTGCAGGTGGATGCACAACCTGTGGTTTGACGTCACAGGGACTCCCCGGAGATGCCGCAGGGCTGTGGACATCCAGCTGCTGCAGGGCTGGAGGACTTGCTGAGCTTCCCAGTGCCACACAACATGACAGAAAAACAGTAAGAATAGTACAGTTCATGCAGGTTAATGAGAAGAGGAGATCATGGTATAATGTCATTGGTACTGTCTGAAAACATCAATGATGAAAGTACTGGCAATGGTGTCAAAAGTATTCACATTCATAGAAGTATAGATACTAGGGTTGAAGTATCAACTCAAGCTTTTTACTCAAGTAAAAGTGTAAAAGTACTGGTTTCAAAACTACTTAAAGTATAAAAGTAATGTAAGGAAAAAATGCCATTAAGGACAAAAGCTTAGGCCGTGCCACAGGGGCCTATTGTGCACTACTCCACCTCCTCAAAAAAACATTTTTCTAAAGGCCATAATGACTATAATGTTATATTAAAATTTTAATGTTGAAAAATTTGGGATGCACTAGGTTACCTGTTTCTACCAACCTCCTCGCTGGTGCTTGGTTGGGACATTTCGCTCGAGTTCTCTTCTTGAGTCTCTGCCACGGACATCTTCGTACTTGGCTACATACGTCTGCTATGTCCAGTGTTGGGGGTAATGAGTTACAAAGTTAGTATAGACTACTTATCACAACATTGTCAATCGCGTTGTCAATTGCAAATGCTAATTTATTCAAACGTCTCTCTACCGAACTACCTACTGTAGCTTAATTTGCAGAGGATGAAGAGAAAGCACCCGTCTGATAAATGAGCCCGTAGTGGAGAAATAATAACTTTTAAAAAATAATCTTTTTTGAGTAACGACCCAACACTGGCTATGTCCTCCTAGCTGGAGTGTGACGTGATTTGTGTCATGTGCAGGTGCAATGGATCACGTACAAACCAAAAGGGTGTTGGAATGGTATATGTTTATACTTCTCATCCAACCACAATCAAATTCACTCTGTCCGGATGGTGCGATTTATCTGGATAGGTTTTTTTTTTTTTTGAACGACGACAAGCTTGAATGAAAAACAAGCCGAAATGAAATAGGAGTAACAAGGCTATTTTTAAAATGTAAAGAGTAGAAAGTACAGATAATTGCATGAAAATGTAAGGAGTAGAAGTAAAAAGTCGGCTGAAAAAAATGACTCCAGTAAAGCATAGATACCCAAAATTTCTACTTAAGTAAGGTAACAAAGTATTTGTACTTCATTACTTGACACCTTGAGTACTGGGTGGGATAGGGTTGGAGTTGATACTTCCTCGTTGAAGTTTATCAGCTAGTCCTTATCATCCGAAATTACTTCTCCCTTGTCCGGTGATGTCGTGGGCTCACACCCCTGGTCAGACTCATGTTGGAGCTCCACTTCCGTGGCAAGGGTCTGCTCTGTCCTCTTTCTCTCAGGCTCTGGCTGGCGCATCGCGGTGGGTGGTAGCTTTCCTTCTGCAGGGGTCTCATATGAGTGCTGAACCAAATGTACAATGTGCAATGGTCCAGGAGACAATCACTGACACCCTCCACAAAGAGAGTAAGTCACAGAAGGTCATTACTGAATGGGGTGGCTGTTTACAGAGTGATGTATCAAAGCATATTAAATGCAAAGTTGACTAGAAGGAAGAAATTGGGTAGGCAAAGGTGCACAAGCAACAGGGATGGCCACAAGCTTGAGAATACTGTCAAGTAAAGCCGATTCAAACACTTGGGAGAGCTTCACAATGAGTCGAATGAAGCCGGAGTCAGCGCATCAAGAGTCACCACACTCAGACATCTTCAGGAAAAGGACTACCAAGTCACTTCTGAAACAGAAACAATGTCAGAAGCATCTTACCTGGGCTAAGGAGAAAAAGAACTGGACAGTGAACAGTGGTCGAAAGTCCTCTTTTCAGATAAAAGTAAATTTTGCATTTCATGTTGAAATCATGGTCCCAGAGTCTGAAGGAAGACTGGAGAGCACAAAATCCAAGCTGCTTGAAGTCTAGTGTGAAGTTTCTGAAGTCAGTAATGATGGTAACACTTTACTTGAAGGGGTGTGCATAAGACTGACATGATACCTTCATAATCATGACATGACACGTGTCATGAATATGAAGGAGGTTTTATGAATGTTTATGACAACTGTCATTAAGTGTCATTCGCTCTGTTATGTCATTTTTAATGCAAAGATGACATTGTTTGAGATGTCCGAGTTATGACAACTTGACATAAACCAATACATCATAACCTGTCAGCCATGACGTCTGCTGGTGTTGGTCCATTGTGTTTTATCATTTATTAAGTGCAAAGTCAATGCAGCCATCTTCCAAGAGATTTTGGAGCACTTTATGCTTCCATCTGCTGACAAGCTTTATGGAGATGCTGATTTCCTTTTCCAGCAGGACTTTAGCACCTGCCCACAGTGCAAAAACCACTTCCAAGTGGTTTGCTGACCATGATATTACTGTGCTTTATTGGCCAGCCAACATGCCTGACCTGAATCTATGGGATATTTTCAAGAGAAAGATGAGAAACAGTTGATCCAACAATATACAGATGATCTGAAGGCTCAATAGTGCCTCAGCAGTGCCACAGGCTGATCACTTCCATGCCACACTTCACTGATGCTGTAATTTGTGCTAGGAGCAAGTCATTTGCTGTAATATGTGCTGCCGACCAAGTATTGAGTGCACAAATGAACATACTTTAAAGAACTTGAACATTTCTGTTTTGAAAATCCATTTTTTGATTGATCTTAGGAAATATTCTAATATTTTGAAATACTGGATTTTGGACTTTCATGAGCTGTATGCTCTAATCATCAAAATTTAAAAAAAAAAAAAAAAAAAAAACTTTTGAAATGTTTTACTTTACATGTAGGGAATCTAGAATATATGAAAGTTTCATTTTTAAAAATGAAAACTTTTTGATGATATTCTAATTATATGACCAGCACCTGTAGACAAATGAGAAGTGGGAAAACTGAACAAAGGAAGGGAAACTAATGAAAACATACTAAAAGTCCCAAAGACATATACATACTGAACATAATGGTGATAGCCATGCTATGCTTTGCTGCATAATATAATATAATTTAAATAACTCAATACATCATCAACAGCTCCGTAAGGTTGACATGGAGCACTAGATCTCAAACATCTGGGGAATCTCCCATTTAAAAAAAAAAAAAAAAAAAAAAAATCGAACAAAGGAGAATCTCCTGGCAGAATGCGAGAACTCAGGAAAGAGTTCGTAATAAAATGATAATCAACACTGGCTTGGCTTTTCAGAGATGCCGAGAGAACTGAGGGATTTGAAATGTTGTAAAAGTGATGTGTTTATATTACTCAACAGGTGAGTAAGGAATTTTATTGGACAGATAAATTGCCATTACCAACAGAGTTCATTGTAAATCATTATGTGTTGTGAAGGGTCATATTCATCTGTACAGTCACACAGAGCCGAGGCACAACCAAAACAATGTTCTTCTGCAAAATGCATGCACTTTTTGTTCACTAGATGGCCAAAAGTTACATAGTATACCTTTAATATTAATTTTGTATTGTAAAAATTGTGTTATTTTTTACTTGTGTACTTATTTCTTGATTTCTGGTCCTTGTGCAAATTTACAGTGAAGATGAAGATTAAAAACAAAATAATATTAATCGATATCCAGGTACCTTTGATGCACTAGTCCTATATTGACATATATTGTAACCGAAATTTCACAGAAAATGTATGACCTGACTTCTGTGTTCTGCTTAGATGTGCTGCAATAATACCAAAGTCTAATCTGCTCTTGATCATCCTGTCTGTTCTGTGTATAGTTCAAAGAAAGACAGTTTGACAGTCTAGCCCATAAATATTGTGAAAGTTGTTATTTTACCTGGTGTCTGTCTCTAGGTGAACATCTGACAAAATGTCTGAAAAGGATCAATCAGCTTTCTTCAGCAGGCCTATTAATGATTTATTTATATTTATTATGATACATACAGGGCAAAAAATAAGGAAAAATCATGCATATAAAAACAATTTTGAAAAAAGGGAGGTAATAATTAAAACAAACAAACAAACAAACAAACAAACAAAATAATTAATTAAATATATAAAGGTAACAAAATAGGAGGAGCGGGAAACAAAATTCTATGCAAATATCATTTAGATGGTTATGTAGAAGTGGAATATTTTGTGCCAGTAATGGAAAAGTGTTAACAAGCCAAATCGAGTTGGCTCAATTTTTATGATATCAGCTTCAAAATTGGAACACAACTTGCAGCTTTTAGTCCAAATTATTTAGTAAAATACATATTTTGTATAAAATAAAAAATCCTTCATGTGCTTTACACTAGACTTAAACTTTAATTATTTTTAAGTGCTTTCACTTCTGTAATAATCTGCTGAGTGTCTTCTATAGAAAGAGACTGACCGTAGGTCTGTACACCAAAGCATCCATGAATTAAAAAAATTGAGTTCAGATCTATGCTCAAAAAGGGGAAGATAGTTAACAAGTTAAAGACAAGCCAATTAGGTGCCATTTGTTCCAATAAAACATTTGTTGTTGGAAATTCAGTAGCACTTTATTTTATAGTCCTATTCTCCATGTACATACTATGTACTACTATTATTGTAATTGCAATAACTGGGTAATAACTAGGTACTAACCCTGAACCTACCCCTAAACCTAACCTGAACCCATGTAGTTACCTTTTATTACCCAGTATTTTCAGTATTTTACAGTACTGCACTTATACTTACAGTGTACTTACATTGTATGTAAGTATACTGTAAGTATAAGTGCAGTACTGTAAAATACCATTAAATAAGAATGTACAGAACCAGATACTGATCCTATAAACACAAATCCACTTACGGCAGCTGAATTCTCTCCAGTAAACTATAGACTGACTACATCCTGTTTCTGTGCAAACTACGTATGTGGCCTAGAGCCTCATAGAAGTATGTTTGTATAGGGCATGACTTATCTCATTTGGGTTGGGGGGATGGTTGCTTTTTGTGTATCACTTCCCTTCATAAATGTGATTTAAAATACACAAATTGTGCCTCTTACTCTTTGACTTTCATCTGTGTCAGTTTGGACTGTATGTTAAACTAAGTTGAACATTAACTAATGTAGAAAGGTCAGCGCTGATAGCCTAGTGGTTAGTGCGCCGACACATAGCGCAAATGCGTTCATGGTAAGAGTTCGATTCCCGTCTTAAGGTATTTTGCTGATCCTGGCCCCCTCTCTTTGCCCCATGCTTTATATAAAAAAAAAAAATTAAAAAAAATGAATGTAGAAAGATGAACCCTGCATTGCTAGAAAATGCTGCCAAAAAGCAGAGGAGGCCTGGGAACTGGGATGTTTGAAAAGGATAGGTCAATATTTGAATTTGTCTTGTTAGTGCTGTCTGTCTTTTTTCTTTTTCTTTTTTTTTTTGGGGGGGGGGGGGGGGGGAGGGGGAGTCTTGGCTTATATTTTAATAATACTTAAAAATAAATATATTGTATAAATACAATTTATACATTGTATAAAAATTCTGTAGTGTTTAAAAAGTTATTTTGGCAGCTGTGGTTGCCATAATTTTGTAAAAAATACAGAAAAACTAAACACATTACAGAACAAACTGTAAATTTCACAGTATAAAACTGTAATTTACAAACAAGAAAATTTCAATGTAAACCAGTAAATTCAACAATGCACACTGCTAGTAAAATCTGTTTTGTACCTTTAACATATACTACAATACTGTAGGTGGTAAAAGACAAAGCCACATGAAGAATCTGTGTTCATCACAAGTAGCTTTTCCACAAGCTGAAGTGTATACTAATATAAAGAAGGTGCAGAAGAAGGAAGGATCATCTCATAACAACTCTGTATATTGTGTATATAGGTTCTGCTCCACTTGTTGAGAAATTTGATTGCCTTTCATTCATCTGTGTTGCCTCACAAGTATATCTTCCCATTTGAAAACTTGCCTTCCACTGACTGGTATATTCTGGAGCGTTCTGCAAGGTTAGGGTGTTTGTTCGTAAATAAATGTCATGAAGATATAAAGACCACTTCCTTGACTACGTTTCCTTGACTATGTTTAGAGTAATCAAGTCATTACTTAGACCTGTTAAGGGAACTTCCATTATAAGACCTCAACGAGGCATTTTTCAGGACCACGGACAGCACACAAGTTGTTTTCTAAGAGATACCACGCCGAAAAAGAAAATGGGCAAAGTTGTTACTTTTGATTAATTTAATGCATCCTTGCTAATATATATATATATATATATATATATATATATATATATATATATATATATATATATATATATATATATATAAGTATTAAATAAAAAAAAGAAAAAAAAAAAAGAAGCGTCCCTCACCGACCCTAAACTTTTGAACTGTAGTGTATGAAATAGAGTCTATGTGACTGTGGGGTGTAACAATTCACAGCATGTAACAGCCCCTTGGGTTTGTAAGATAATGATGGATGTTAATGTAACCAAGTCTGTTTCTGAACTGTACAGTTACAATATATTGTATGCAGCTGGATAAAATATAAACTACAATAAAGTGAGATGTTAAAGAGAGGTGGATCCTCACAAAACATGGTGTAAACAAACTAGATGTAATGCAGATGCACTTCTACAGTTTGGTAGACATACTTTTTGTCAGGTAATATGCATTCAAATGGGCTTTGACACTAGAGCTACCATAATCAACAAACTTATGTGGTTTCCACTGGGGCACTCAACAAAAAAACAAAAACAAAAAAAACCCTCTAAACAATGCCTTACATTTTCATTTCAAAGTTCAAGACTACACACCTGGAACAGAAAAGATACTGTGCCCAGTATGTGTGTAGTTTTGTTGTTTTGCTAAGGGCAGAAAATGATCTGGCAGAACTGGCTCTAGATCAATTCTGAGCTAAGCTGAAATGATTCTATGTTACTTAACTTTGAGCTTATCAGATGGGCTATTTACACACAGTCGTTTGACATATGCTTCCTGATCATTCAGTTGCTATATGATTAGGTATGCTCATTATATTAACACTCTGCAATATAACTGTGTTTCGCATAGATTCACTAGATAAACGTAGATCTACTGTACTACACCCATGCAATGTACAAATATAGAGTTCACTTTCATGGTGATGCTAATGCCGAGCAGAAAATTTTAATGATCTATTCATCCCAAATATCAGCTAATGTTTCAAAGTTGCTTCCTCTGTGGCAGTGTGTGATATGCCCCGTCAATCAATGACTTCCCAGGCAGACTTTGTATGAATTGCATGAAGGTACTTCCAAAGTACACTTTTTCAGACAGGCTTTCAAGGCCACATAATGTCACATCTAATGATCAAAAACAAATAGAAAAGAGCAATAGAAAAATCATGCTACAGTGCATTCTCCTCAGCAGAAATGGTTGAAATAAACTGAAAAAAGTGAAAACCAACTGCCAAACTACACTTGCAGGGTTGTGGGATATCATTTTAGTAGACGTGTACATTGTGTTGTGTTTGGACATATCTTGTTGCCTTACTTCTGTGTAATGCCTAGGAAGGCAGCATTTTTCTACTTTTGGACAGCCAATCACTCATGTAGATTACAGAGCTCCCAAACTTTGTATGCTGATGTTGTTAGGGTTAGTGTTTGGGAGGGAAAAGTTTAAGTATGTGGCCTAAATGACCCAATGCGTACATATGGAGCCACGCACATGATATACAGGGGGAAAAAACAAGATATTGTGGCAACCATTTACAACTTATCAGTTTGTTAAATTTTAGTTAAATCATGTCCACAATTTAAAGGGAATGAATTAGTACAGCATGGCATTTGATAAACCTATAATAACGGTTTATATTTTAGAGTGGTCGGGATGGATTTCACAGGAAATTCCTTACAGTAAATACGTCATTCGCCTGTGTGCGTCACGTCATAACCATACAAAGAGAAATTTAGCTCTGGCTTCAGTGGCTTGTACGGTGTGGGAGTAGCGCCAGAGATGGTCTTTCAAAGCTTAAAGTTGTCAACAAACAAGAAAAATCGACCATGGATTATTCAAAAGAAACCATTTCTTTCTCCATTCTATGTTCTGTAGGCTATCTATGTACATTGGTGCCTTCAACCACATTCATCCATGCAGATGACTGCACATAAATCTGTGCCTGCAGTTTTTTTTTTTTAACCGCTAGAGGATTACATGCTAGCTTTAACCAAAATGAGGGAATTAAAGCTATGGTGTGCAGCTTCGTAAAGGCTAGCAATAGCTAGATCCCACCCTCCCTTCAGAGCCCTTTCCAAATGCCACGCCTCAACCAGAGTAGAGTCTGCAAAGCGTGCCGAGAGGCGTCCCGTTGGTGACGGGTGGAACACAACGCTTTCAAATGACCTCATGTCTCATTTACCAAAAAAAGTGGCTGTTGTTTGTCTGCCATTCTTGCTCAGAGACTCAAGCTGCATCTGAAATCGCATAAGGTGTTTTCGACATCAGCTGTGGCTGGATGCAACCGATTGGCGAGAGTTGCCACGTACAGTCGGGGAGGAGCTGAAAATGAAGACATGAAGTTGGACACTTTCTGCTTCCCATAGTGATGCTCGCACTGCGTGTGCATACTTTATCACAGCTTAACCCTTATAGGGTCTTTGGGGTCTGCACAGACCCCAAACGACGTTTGCTCAAATAAAAAAAAATATTCTCTTTGTCCAAATGACATGAAACTTTGTACCGTTGTTAACACTTTCTAGATCTACAAAGAAAAAAAAAATCGGAGTGATATCTTGTTTTTATGTTAGTGTAAAGAAAAGGGTCACACTCAGGGTCTTCGGGGTCTCCACAGACCCCAGGCAATAAAATGTAATTTTGTTATAAAATAACTGCTTTTTAAAAAAGAAATGTAATTTTACTCTGTTTATTAATGTTTTTACTTCATATTTGTGCAGTTTTTGGAGGATTTCTCGTATCTTTTAAATTTATATAAATAAATAAATGAATTAATATTTTTACAAAAACAGCTTTTTATGTAAAATTCACTTTATAAAAGACCCACATTTCTAACTTTCATTCATGGGGATAACATGGATAATTTGACATGGTTTAGTGTGAGATTTTTGCCCATCTTTTGGAAAATGCCATTTTAAAAGTAAAAAAAATTCACTTTTACCAGTAGATGGCTGCAGAGCTCCACTATTTGCTATGTGCTATCTGACTGACTGAAAGACATCTTTTCATAAGTTTTTTTTTGTTGGATTCATATCTAAATGTTATGAAATCACAATTATAACAATAAAAAATACTTTTTGTCAAAGTTTAGCATTTTTTGTACTGAAAAAAATTAATTTTTCCAAAATGTTGATTTTGAGGATGAATTTTGTCCATTTTCACAGTGGAGTCTCATCATAATGTAACAATATTGAAAAACTATTTTTTTTCATTACAAAAAATACTAAACTTTGACAAAAAGTACCCTTTATTGTTATAATTGTGATTTCATAATATTTAGATATGAATCCAACTGAAAAAAACTTATGAAAAGATGTCTTTCAGTCATTCAAATAGCACATAGCATATAGTGGAGCTCTGCAGCCATCTACTGGTAAAAATGATAGTTTTTTTACTTTTAAAACTGCATTTTCCAAAAGATGGGCAAAAATCTTACACTAAACCATGTCAAATTATCCATGTTATCCCCATGAATGAAATTTAGAAATGTGGGTCTTTTATAAAGTGAATTTTACATAAAAAGCTGTTTTTGTATAAAAACCTATTTTAAAAAAATATTTTTTAATTTATTTATATAAATTTAAAAAATATGATAAATCCTCCAAAAACTGTACAAACATGGAGTAAAAACATTAATAAACAGAGTAAAATTAAATGTTTTTTAAAAAAACAAGTATTTTGTTACAAAATTGCATTTTGTTGCCTGGGGTCTGTGGAGACCCCGAAGACCCTGAGTGTACTTCCCAAACGAAGACCGCATAAGGGTTAAGTGAAATAAATGCAATATTTGTAAAATACACAGATGTTTCAGAGGCATTTTCATTCAATACTTTATGTATTGCTTACAGTATCTGTTTGTGCAAGAATAAAGTTCAACATAAGCATATACTATTTAAATACTAAAGAAGTGGGGTCTACGTCTACGATCAGTTTTATTTTGATAAACATGACAAAATATAACATTGCGACTACATGAAAAGAGCTTTTACTGTTATAAAAATACAAATTTGTGTAGAACTGAAGGTTTCAGAATAAACACGAAAAATGTGATTGTTGTCATGCGGTGAATCCGGCCAATCGTGAAACAGCTGTGTCGTCATCAGAGCCCATGCAGCCGCTCTGGAGAAGCTGCACTGTCTGACTCAGCTGACTGCTCTCGAATCACTCTCACAGTACTTTGATGCCATACATCACAGTCATGTGGCATCGGTGCTGTCCCAAGTTGGGCAAAATTTCTAATTGGCGTGAACTGCTTTAAGTCAGCCACTGCTCAGTCTGCACAGCGCTGCATGAAGTCGAACAAGCCTATACTCTCTTGAGTAGTTACGTATAAATGTAATTGAGACATACTACATCCACCATGCTGTCATTATAATGTGACCTACACTGTAAAACCAAACAGTGAAATTAATTAAATGAAATGAGTTTGTTTCATATTATTATTGTTTCAGATAATAATGAAAGTTCATTGAACTAGAAAAAAGTTGTGTGAGCTTAAATTTACATTTTAGTAAGGTGAACTTAATATGATTGAGTTGAGTTGCAGCAGATTTCTAATTTCCAGCATGCTTTGCATCAGACTGTATAAATACATGCTGAAATTAAGTGTTATTTTGTGTTTTTGCACAAGATTAACATAGGGAGACGTTACTGTTTAATGCTGTGTTATGTTGGGATTTACAGGGGGTTTTATTATGTTAGTTTTGTAGGGTTACCATTGAGGTGAAGAGTAGAGCCGGTGGTTAGGTTGAGGATGGGCTGCAAAACTTTTAAGACCTTATATACTGTATGTTGTTTGATTATATACATATATAATGACAGTCTCTTTGATAGTTACAGTATCATGTGTTATTTGCTATCTAACATTTATCCAAGATCTGAATGTAATGTTTATGTAAAGTAACTGTATGTAATTAACATTATTATGAGTTGGGCGAGAACTGTGGGAGCGAAGGAATGTCAGTGATGTTATTGTTAATGAGAGACACCTGTGCACCACACTGGCCTTGCTCCACTTCTACGGCTCTCGGCCCCACCCCACTTGTCACAAAACTGTTAAGTTCTACTAACTTCAAAATAATGAGTTAGTTTACTTAAATGTTTTGAGGTAATACGTTTCCTCAAATGTTTTGAGTATTCTGAACTTGAGTTACGTCGCTTCACTGCCATTCACAAATCCTCTCCTGTGACCTCATGAGGATAGTAAAGTGTCCATCGTATGTACACTTCAGAATTTCACTAAAGTAGGTCATCCAGGTACTTTTTTCATTTATGAATAGTGTGAATTCGGACAAACTGGTTTTGTCTCATACTGTTTTTCGCCTACTAGAGAAGTATGTGATTTTGGATGCAGCCTCGGTCTACAACTCTGCATAGCCTCATGGAAAACGCTGATGACGTGTGATGTCTGTGCGAGAAGGGTGTGCAGAGGTATGCAAAATATATAGGTAGATATTAATGGATGAAGTGACCATGTGTAACTACTCCTAGATAGATCATTATGGAGTGAGGGTGTGCTTATGTGTGCATGCTTTTATGAATGTCCATGTCTGTATACAAGTGTGCACATTTGTGTGTGAAAGTTCATAACCTGTCCTTTTCTATCCCTGTCTACTCTATGCACATTTTCTCATGCACACAGCATCATGGCAGTTTGCCTCGTGCTGCTGAGATCTCCACCTGTTTGAGTAGACAGGATGTCACATTGAACGTCCCACATGCTTTTGAACATATTTGGACTTTTTGCATAATAGGGTTACGCAAGATGATGACGAAGGTAAACGCACTCATCCCAGTGCGGTAATCGAGAGATCTGTGTATACGCAATACAAAGAGTCTCTTTGTTACAGAATATCATTTGGAGTAACAACAATCATTCACAAGAAAGGTTCACATGACCAATTCAATCAAATACAAAAGCTTCGTATTTGTGTCATGCCTTTGATAACATATGCTGTCAATAAGCAGCTTCATTCATTGCAGGATCAAGCCCTGTAAAACAAAAGAGAGAAGGAAAACAAGGCGTATTACTATATGCCTCAAAAAGAAAAAGAACAAACAAGGGAATTTGTATGAGAGAATGACTTTTCATTTGTTTACACAGAATTTTATGGGAATCGTCATAAATAGTAAACAACACTGTGGTTTTTGCATAGATGTATTGGCCCAAGAAAAATGAAATCAGTCTACTTTTATAATGTTTCATGGATACTTTGTATATAATACATTTGTGATTTGTTTTTTATGCATATACACATACAAACATTTAGATTTTTAAATGTTTTGAAAATGTTCAGCATCATTACTCTTTCAGAAATAATTCTAATATGGAGATTTGGTGCATTTAAATGGTAGTATATACAGTATATATTCATATATTTTGTCCAAACATGAAATATGTTGGATCATGCGGACATATTTGACAGTACAGACAGTACAACACTACAACCCATCAACAGATGGTGATGGGAACTGATGAAAGGTAAATGACTAATGTTTATAATATATTTTTGGAGTAGCTTTATTTATCATTGTGTGCGGTGTAAAACCGTTCACAGCTCTTCGGTGGTCATTTGTTTGCTTATGACTAATTTCAGGCTTTGCCTACACATTAGAGAGCAGATATCTTGCTCAGTGGGACAGCCTTCACTTCACACAATAGACCGAACAACAGGCACACTGTGTCAGTGTGAATCTGTTCTTCCAGACATCTTTTGAACAGAAGCTTGTGATGATCTCAGACACAAGTACCATCATCCACTTCACCATTAACCTGATTTTGTATACAATTTTTATACAGAACAACCACAATGAGTATAAATCATCTTGCTTATGTACACAAAACACCAGTTCCCATGATACAACATGTACACGAACAAGAGCGGCACAACAGATAAGTCATAAAGTGGATAGCTGATAGATTGAAGGATAGTTTCAGCTGCTAGAGAGTGAACTAAAAAAACGTCAGAGCCTTTGAAGCTCATCCTTCAGGTATCATTCCTGTTCTTTCCCCGACATTTTTAATAGCTCCACAAACCTCAGGCTTTAGAGAAAACAGCCCTGTCCTTAAATCACATCTCAACCCCTCCAAGTCTTACATAAACATCCCCAAGGCACAAAGTCGGGCAAATTAATATCTGGCATTTAGCTTTTGTGATTAGATTCATAAGGTATGAACTATAAAGTAGTTTGTTAGGAGCAGGTCTGGGCCTGTAGAGTTTCCTTGGGTTTGGGGTGGAATGAGACAGGATGAAGTGTAGATGAATGGGGTAACTACCTGAAAGTGCTGCTGCTTCTGTATGACACCTGAACCTTTAACTGTTTTCATAGGAGTGTTTTAATATTTGATCACCTGATGACCAAATACAAGCAGACTATTGGTAAATGTTGTTAAAAGGATAGTTCACCCCAAAATGAAATTTTGTCATCATTTACTCACCCTCATGTTGCCTTCCAGATGACATGAGGAAAATAAATCAATATTGTTCCCACAACTTGCCAAAAAATTTGTGGCCACTTTTTATTAATTTCCAGGTATTAGTTAAATCGTGGCCATGTTGTACTAATTTATTCTCTCATTTTGTGGGAACAAATTTTTAATTCATGGCCTCGATACCCTGTCATGTATGGGGCTCTGTATAAAAAAAGACATTTTATTTTAATTTATTTATTTATTTTGGTTTATACAATGAATGTCCATATCCAATGTTGTTTTGGAACCCCATTGACTTTCATTTTATGGACAAACAAAACAAAACAATTGAAACATTTTTGGGTTAACTACCCCTTCAATGCAAATTCTGTAATGATAAATGATACTTTTAGACACCTTGTCTATAAACCATCACTGTTGCTGCACTCTTTAACCATGTTCTTCCCACTTGCAAGAGACCATTCCCATTCTGGTTGCATCATCTGTATGCTGAGCTTTGATATGAGCTTTAAAAGGCTTACTGATCCAGAAAAATAAAAGAAGACTTGGTCTGGTGAAGAAACCTATAACTAAACCTCGAGGGTATTGAAAATGAGGCTCAACTTTACATGGTGCACAGCTTATATGGAGTCTGCATGCTTCTGAGCTGACCTATGGCATTTCGTCAAGGTTAGTCAGCAAATCATCACAAATAAGTGTTCCCCAGCCTTCACCCTTCCCTTAGGGCACAGCCTGTGAATGTACGCACTTGTTTTGCCATTCCAAATGCATTCTAAAAGCTATCGACTCATCCAACTATTTTAGATTAGGCAACATGCAGTAAGATAAGCCATTAAAAAAAAGTGAGTCAGGACAACTTTAGAAGCTTCCATTGACTTTACTTAAAAAAGAGACATTTTTTGGTACATAGCATCTACATACATAAGCAGAACAACTAAAAAAAGATAATATACAAAAACGGCTGGTTGTGCACATAATCGCTCATTGGGACTGATTTTTATGGGTTTCATATCAAAATAAATAATGCCTTGATACAGTGCCATTACTTAAAGAAAATGTTTGGTGGCTCAATTTGCAAGACTGGTCATACTAGGGTCAATGCCAACATCTTATGAGACTATTCATACATATTCAAGTATTTTTTTTTTTTTTTTTTGAGCAAAAGCACTGGAATACTACAAATGTACGTTGAAAATATGCAAGAGGTTATTGCTGAATTTCCTTTTTAAAAGATTGTTCCATTTTTTGTTTATATGTGTAAAATACTGTCTAAATAACAGTGAAGACAATTCGCAAAGGTAAAATGGCAGAAACTCAGACTGGATTCAGGAATGTTGTGGTAAAATATGTTACACCTCAAAACATGCAAGACTGCTCTTGCCCAAAGTCCAAGAGAATTTGATTGCAGATGTCCTCAGCTTCAATAATTTGTGATGTTTCCTGCCTTCCAATGCAAAGCTATATCGTTTTTAATAGCGAAGACTTCACCTTCATTCTCCAGGGCACAGAATATGGATCTTGAACAGCCAAGCATGGAAAAAACAGTTTTATCTGGTTGGGATCATCTCCAAACAACCAGAGTTACTGAATTGTCTTTTGAATACAATCTTGTTTTTTTTTCCTAAAACGGAAAAACTCCTTAGCAAAGTCCTTTTGAGTCCTTTTGCAAAGTTAGCACCATAATGTTCTCATATTTAGCAGTCCATAAAAAAAAATAGTGCTGTTAACATCAGTCCTTGGCTTCACACAGCCAGCCAACATTTTCATTACTTTTCTTCTGTCTATATGCCACAGTTGTGGCACATTAAAGGTGCAGGTAAAGGACTCTAATCTCGATAATTTCATTCCTTAAAATATGACATTCAAAATATGGTGCAAAGCAAGACAGAACCATAAATGCTTTTGCAGACGGCAGACTTTTGACATTTGCGTTCTTGCAACTTCCTCAGCATCAGTTCTGGGCATCCCCATGATATTCACCAAGACTGCATTCATCTCTCCTGTCGCATTACATTCACTTTCAACGTTAACTTCTTGCATTTCGAAGGCTGATAACACACAAGAGTGTTCATAATCTGGAATTGACAAAGACAGTGGGCGAGTGGTATGATTCATGAAAAAAGTGCCTCTACTGACCAAGACTTGGCTATAATCCCATGTTTTTTGCAATTTAGGAAGGCTGGCCATCATTTGTGAGATGTATTGATCTGGATGTATGGAAGGATGACAGGGTGTCTGTTGGGAAGGGTCATGAGGGGACGGTGGAATCTGGCTTGCTCCTCATCTTGGATTTTCTCCACCTGCCTCCTAAACTTTCGGGCAAGCAGGATGGATGGAATCCCTCTCCTTAACCTCTGGACAGGCTTTCTTTGCCATACTTCATATTTGGAATACTTCACACCAAGAGGCCCTCCTGAGATGTCCTGCAAAACAGAAGAACTTGCTCAAGTTTCTGAAATCTATTGATTTGTTGTCATATTATCAACAGATTTCAAAGTTTTGCAACACTAGCTCAAACAGCAGAGCACGGTGCTAACAACACCAAGGTAGTGTTGTCAAAAGTACCGACTTCAGTACCAAGTCTGTACTGAAATTTTAAAAATGTGACAATACCAGCATTTCCCCCTAGCATTTTGTGCACTGTTGAGTGGATTCTTAAACACCTCTGATTGGTCATTGTGTTCACGCGCTCAACAGATGTGTCTGTGATTGGCTACGATGATCAACACTTCAAAAACATGTTGTAAATAGACATCCTCACCGAACGCTTACATAGATACACACGGGAGCGAAAGCAGGCGTCTATCAGCAGATCTGTCTATCAGCAGATATATTAGGATCCGCTAATAGATGGTGTCTATCTCTGATGGTAAATAGTCTATTTACAACATGTTTTTGAAGTGTTGATCATTGAAATGCATGAACTGATGAGATGTTTACATTGTATGCAATGCAAGTTGCTTTGGATAGAAGCATTCGCCAAACATTTAAACTTCCATATGATTATGAACAAAGGAAAATGGTAGCTTTAAATCTAATAACTGTGGCATATACATTGACTGCTCTTTATTGTGCTCTTACCCTGGTACAGTAAACATATCCTGACTATAGATTGACTTTATAGAAAAACTGATCATTCGTTGAACAACCTACTAAGCTACTTTCAGACTGTCAGTCCAAATCCGATTTTTGCGCATATCCGATTGAAATCAGATTTAGCAAGTGTGAACAGCAAAACATCAAATGAAATGCGATTTTTACAAATCCGTTTCAAGCTAAATTCATGTGGTTTGAAATCCTATTCAAATTGCATTTCTGGAAATCTGTTTCTGTCTGACCACTCTGATCAGATTTTGCATGGTTTATGTGACTTTCTCAGGCCACGTAAAACGTAACCATCAGACTTTATAGGAAACATGCTGAAAGTCGCTTCAGAAACAAGGTTGTGTTGTTGCAAAGCCGGACGAGATGACAGCACGGAATAAAGCCGCACATACCAGCCTCCATGCGTTTCTGCCGCTGCCTCATAAGACGCAGTAGTTCGGCGCAGCGGCTACAGACTGTCATGTTGTAAATAAGACAACATCTGTGATGCTGTTGTTGTTATTGTTTTTGGTGTATACCTACCAACGCAACGTCACTTCCATAGAAAAACCGATGCAGATATACTGGAAAACGAAAGAGCGGCATGGGACACACAAATCGGATCTGAACAGTTGCAATACACAATGTGGACAGTCAATAATTTAGATCAGATTTCAGTCAGATCCACAAATTATCGGATTTGGACTGACAGTGTGAACATAGCCATAGTGCGAATGTACTGTTCTCAAGTGGGGCTGACTATTGTGTTGTTGGGTTGTTTGTTTTTGTTATTTTCAAATTCAAGCCATGGCCAGCTGGCCAACTGTCTTGCCAACGCTTAACATATTTCCATGCCAAGAGCACATGGCACAAAAATTTGCCAGAATGCGGCACAACACTTGTACTTGTTTTGGTTCTTGGAATAATGACATCATTGCACATGCTGTCCAATAGAGTTTCGTGGTGTTACCATGGACTTTTGTTTGTGCAACTATCTCCCTCAGTGTTGTTCGTACATCATCTTTAATGTAGTCTACGCATTTCTGATGATCTGTGCCATTTTCCACATTGCTCAGCGATTCTGAGAGAGGAGACATGGTTAATATTGATTTTGGCATGATAAAAACAGGCTGCGTGTCTGACTAGCCTGTCTAGTCTGAGTCTGTGTTTGTGTTTTCAGCAAAATTATTGTGCTGGGCTTTTGATGGGGGAGGGGGAGATAAGCAGCTTCATGTACCTTGTGAAGAGCCTGTGACACTGGGAAGACCTGCAGCGATGTGGAGGAAACATCTCGCTCGGACTTCACAGGTTTCGCGCAGTACTGCTCCAACAGACGCAGATCACAGCTCCGAAAGCAGCATTCTTCTACTATTCCTCTCTGAGGACGGCGGCTGTTTGATCTGTTCGGCCTGCCTGGGTGGGGGAAGAGAAAGTAAGCGATCAACTCCGGGGTTCCCCTGGAATCCGACCAACGCTACCAATTCACACCCTATTGTTTATATTTCACCAAATCCCACATGTGGCTACTGGCATGTTTTTAGGGTTTCTGAAATTGGAGACAGCATCAACAGATCATTTTCTTTATTTCCTGTTCTTTGTGACTCCCTTTTTATTTTTGACACTAGCCGATGTAATAAGGTCTTTAAAATATCACAAAGAATGTTCTGTGTTCCCAGGGATGTGTGAATGGCTAGCAAAATGGATCCTTTAACCTTGCCATTTGCCTACTAAACAGAGATAAAAGATAAAGAACAGCAGGAGAGGTACAAAAGGGGGAAGTCCACCATCATCTGATAGGAATACAGAGGACCAGAGAGAGAGAGGTCTTTTGAAAACAAATAAATACCTGCAAACACAAATTGAATTTGTCCCCAAAACACTAACATTTAACAGCACTAATGGCTTGCATTGAAAACACTTGGTGGAAAGCAATAAAATACATGTCTCCTCATTAATAAACCCTCTCATTGTGACAGTCATTAGTACTCGTGTAAATGTACAACCAGCAATTTGCAAGACAAGACACATTATTATGTCATTCCCTATGACCACAAACTTGATTTAAATGATTTACTTCTAGAAGACAAATAGCTATGTAAAGGTTTAGATTTCCTGGCAACCATCACACAACACTGTAAGAGTTACACTTACTGATATAAAACCCATTTTCTCCGCACACGAACTGCAGAGTATCCACTAGTTCTCCACCGCAAAGAGTCTCCGACGTTGCTACGGGGGATGCGAACATGAACAATGACAGAATGAAGAGTGTCAGTGAGCACATCTGTAAAATGAAAACAGATTTGATTGAGTCAATTCATAAATCCGTAGTCAAACTGTATCGTTTAACAGAGGTTACTGATGTGATTGTCTGGTTTTCAGAGCAAATAGTATTTCCACAAAGATCAAAGTAACTGTGGATACGCTATTATCCGTATCAGTGATACAATCACGCAAAGCCTAAAACAAAACAAAAATCCTCAAACCCTCGAAATTATAATGATTATCCAAACTTTTCTTAAAGTTTTACATATCGTCATTAATACGCATATACATTTACAAATAATTACGTCGGAAATGTGCAAATATAAAGATAGCAGGCTACTACTTGCATGTCATTATCACTTTCTCTTACCGTTGTTTGTCTTTTCCCCGTTTTTCGACACGATGCACAGAATAGATGGTGATCGTCCATGGTAGGCGGTTTGTGGAAAGCGACGTTTACTAGTTGTTTTACTAAAAAGTTGCTTTGTTTAATTTCCAGTCTGTTGCATCTCTCTGAGTGATGCTTGTGGCTGTCTCAAAGTTCAGAGGACAGGCAAGGAATATGTAGCGAGAGGCAATATATACTAACACCCGCCCCTCGCACCCCCAGCCCAATAGCGATGTCCGATTCGTGAACGAAAGGTTCTTTTGAGTCGGATCCTTTTTTAATGAACTAGTTGAACCGTTAAAAAACCCGAACAGAATCAGTAGAATGAATCGGTTCGCGAGTCAACAACTCGCTGACTCATTGAACAAAAAAACTTGTTCTATGACAGCTTTATAAATGAATAAATAAATAACATTTCAACCAAAATATGAGTTGATTTTACTCGTGTTTCTTGTTACAAATTATATTTTGATTATAAAAGACTTGTTTTATCAGTTGATTGCTGCAACAAACGGAACTGCCTGGAACATACAAACTAATCACCCACCTTATTAAGAAAACACATTATTGGGACGCTTTTGGAACGCTTTACGTAATAATGTAAAGAACCTATTTTTGAACTCATTCTTTGAAACGAATTGCTCAATTGATCCGATTCGCGGAAATGATTTTCCAATCTCTACAGCCAGTCCGCTCAATCTGTGAGAACTCGAATGCTACCCTCAAATTTAATTTGACAATATGTAGACCATTCCTATTTTAACCAACATTTTCCCTGGTTCCACTTAAGAAAATGTTCAAACTTCATATTTAGCATACTTAATTTTTTTCCAAATAGACTCTGTATTTTCTAATGACTTGTTGCCACGCTAACATATCGTCATATAGCGTACGTTTTTTGCTCGTCTGATTCGAGAATCCTAAAACAGAGGGAAACCCTTTTTTTTTTTACCCATTTTGACATAGGATCCGTTGATGCAAGAATATTGTGAAAGTACAGCGCTCACTATTGGTTTATGTTTGAATGCACACTCAGCTAATGAAAGTGTATAGGCTACCTGCTCACCAATGACGATGCGCATTCTTAGTCAAATAGCCTCTGCTTTAAAATGCCTTTTGGCAACAGGTCAGCCCGAGGAATTTTAATTGACGGAACATTCTTCCTGCTTCTCACCATAACAAAGGGGGTTGCAATCGCATTCCAGTGAATGCAGACAGACACCGTGCTGAAATTTCACTCTCACACAGCAGTGTTGACTCTTTGTGCGCGTGCGCTCCATCTCACGCGAAAACATAAATGTATTAATCTTTTCTTTAAAAAGCAAATAAATCCGTTTTATAAGCCGCTCACGACGCAATGAAACAACTATAGTCTACTATTCAGCAGACCATTTGTACAAAAAATAAATACCAGTCTAGAAGTAGGCTAATAAATAGTGATACATGAAATGAATGAACAATCAACATGTCCTGACAAGCCTAAAACGGGACATAATGGAACTTTAGTAAAAACAAATCATTGTCTGCCCGAAAACAGCAGCCAGTGTCATGCAAAATTCGCTCATTTTAGCTTCCTCTAAAAGTGGAAATGGCGTGAATTGGACATCAATCATTGATATTATGATAAAAATAAGCATGTAGGGTATAATTTTATTACTATCAGTTGTACACTCAAGATTCATAAGATGTTATTTATTTTTTATTTTTTTGCAAATAGACAAGTCCAACACCACTCATTAAACAGTCCAGTAAGGAAAAAGACTTTTGTAAACTTAATGTTAGTGTTTAATATAGTTCATGAATCATCTTGTGACATCTTGACAAGTTCACTATGGCACTCTCTAGTGGTTCAGTGTAAAATGACTACATGAGTGAGATTTTAGCTTAAACTGGTTAAAGTTAGGCAGCAGCTGAATGAAAGAATGGATTAAATAAATTCAATCTTTTAGAAATGATCAGAATGTTACGTGTGTACTGTCATTCCAAATCAATCCGATACAGTGGTCAGTTTGGGACATGCTGTTTTTGATATGTTTGGCACTCTCTGCTAGCATGAATGTGTTCAGGCCTCTATTTGAATTACCCATGTAACCCGGTCACCCTAATCCTTACACCAAACACCTTTTACACTCACAAGCCTATTAATAGCAGCAACAGCAACGTTTATGTGTGCAATAAAACATTACCCTACTTTGCATGGAAATTTGTAATACAATCTAATGCATGTTAATGTTGTACATGAAACTTTAAAAAAAAAAAAGTAGATTTTCAAAAAAAGTACAGTGGGAAAGCTTCACTCTGTTGCCATGGTCTTTGTAGGTTTATACAGTGTAAAAGGAAATCACCTGTCACAGATAAAAAAAAAATTCCCATGTGATAAAATATGAAATTTCATTATTTATTGTAAAACTAAATAGGCTATAGAAATAAAGTTCAAATGTGACTGTTTCTTTATTATACTTTAAGTCAATATAAAAGGGGTAATTCTTAGAGGCTGAGCTGATTCTGTAAAAGCTGATGCTCCTGCAGGTCTCATGACTCCTCTTTGCCCAAGGCATTATATGATGTGGCAAGTATTGTTTCCTTTTTTTTTAGTAATGATATTTGTAATATTTAAATTTATGGTGATAACTTAAGTATTTATGCTTTGATGATGATCTGAAATAAAAAGCCACTGTTGCTATGGTTACCTACTCTTAACTTCTCTAATGTTGCTGTCATCTGATGCAAATTTAACAGATGGTTTCATGTGAAAGTAAATTTGTTAAACCACACTTGGATGACAATCAGCTTTTGGTATCTAATCTCTTCACCCTCTGACTTGTGTAGACCCTCTCATAATGCAATAAATTCTTTTTCAGAATCTAATATGGAATCAAATGTTTGGAATGAATATGAAATGTTTTTGAAAGAAGTCTCTTCTGCTCACTATAATACAAACAGTAATATTGTGAAATATTATTACAATTTAAAAATTCTGTTTTCTATTTGAATGTGTTAAAATGTCAAGAAATGTCAAGAAGTATTTCTTATTATTATCAATGTTGAAAACAGTTGTGTTGCTTCATATTTAAGCTTTGTGCATTTTAAAATTTAAAAATTAGGCCAACTTTATATTAGTGTCTTAATACTACAAACATTTAAAGGATTAGTCCACTTTTAAATAAACTTTTCCTAATAATTTACTCACCCCCATGTCATCCAAGATGTCCATGTCTTTCCTTCTTCAGTCGAAAAGAAATTAAAGTTTTTGATGAAAACATTCCAGGATTATTCTCCTTATAGTGGACTTCAATGGGCACCAGTTCAAGGTCAAAATTAGTTTCAATGCAGCTTCAAATTGTTCAACGCGATCCCAGATGAGAAATAAGGGTCTTGTCTAGTGAAACCATCGCTCATTTTCTGAAAAAAAAAATAAATAAAAAATGCAAATTATATAAGTTTTAACCAGAAATGCTCATCTTGAACTAGCTCTCTTCTTCTTCTCCTCTATTTGAATTCCAGCAGTGTAGACGCTGCTAAGTGTATTACTGCCCTCCACAGGTCAAAGTTTGAACTAATTTTTATATGCAATGCTAGTTTAATAGTATATAACAATTAGTTCAAACTTTGGCCTGTGGAGGGCAGTATTACGCTTAGCAGTGTCTACACTGCTGGAATTCAAATAGAGGAGAAGAAGAAGAGAGCTAGTTCAAGATGAGCATTTAAGGTTAAAACTTATCTAATTTTCAATTTTTTTCAGAAAATGAGTGATGGTTTCACTAGATAAGACCCTTGTTTCTCATCTGGGATCGTGTTGAACAATTTGAAGCTGCACTGAAACTAATTATGACCTTTAACTGTTTGGTGCCCATAAAGAGAATAATCCTGGAATGTTTTCATCAAAAACCTTAATTTCTTTTCGACTGAAGAAAGAAAGACATGGACATCTTGGATGACATGGGGGTGAGTAAATTATCAGGAAAAGTTTATTTAAAAGTGAACTAATCCTTTAAATTAATAATTTGATTCAGTGCACTTATTGTGTACACACGTTTTTAAATTGTACTGTTTTAAGGTTTCACTGACTTCTTTACAGGACAGGTAAAGGCTCAACCACATTTCTCTCTACGTTGTAGACCAATGCCAGACAGTTTACACAGGAACACAGTTCAATTTATGCAGCCAACTTAGAAGAGATTGGTTTTAATAGGTCAATGACTGGACTCTGGACTATATAAAAACATCACAACAGAAAAATTTGTGTTCAGACATTAAAATGAATAATAAAATTGTAACGTTAGCGTAATTACATTTTAAAATGTTGTTTACGTTTAATCTTATGAAAATAATCTTGTCAGGACAAAAAAAAAGTCAATACCATTTTATTAAAAAAAAAATCTCTCATAATTAATGTTTATGGTATGTTTAATGCTTATTCTGAATTTATTCTGATTCCAAAATTATTACAGTATATACCACATTTAGAAGGAAACATAAAATATGATGAAAGTAAAACAAATTAAATCAAATAAAAACAGAAGTACAGTTATTGTGATAAAGCCTCTGATAAGCATTAACATATTAAAACAGAACTTTCAATGCTGAATCAACACAATACCACCCAATAAAAATAGGGCGGTGTAAGAGAGAAAAATCCATTATAAATGAGCGCACACTTATTATATGATTATCTTATTATCTGCATAATCTCATCTTTCCCTTCATTACTTAATACTGAAGCTGAAAAACTTCAAATATCAGAATGCAAAGCAAAAGCACAAATGGTGAGCTGCAATTTGCTTGATTTATAAGCTTAACACTTCAGCCAAGCAAAGTACTATACTCCTTGACATCATGTCAAGAGAATGTCATCTACTGAAGTGCCAGTCTAAGAATCTATACATCTCAGTAAAGTATACTAGGAGAGGAAAGTGAAAGCATGTCCTGGTAATGAAATTCAGTTCACCTGCACTGAACTGTTCAGTTAAGACACACGTTAAGGCACCAGCACATATAACAACAGAATGAGATTCTCACACTGCCTCCCTAATTCTCTCCTTCATATGCTGCATCTCACAGACACATGCAAACAAACAAGACAACACAACACAAGCAAAGTAAAGCAAAAAAAAAAAAAAAAAAAAAAAGAAAGCACCCTTTAAAGCTTCTCTCAATAGTGCTGATGTATAATTAAAGAATTAAAGGATTAGTCCACTTTTAAATAAAATTTTCCTGATAATTTACTCCCCCCCATGTCATCCAAGATGTTCATGTCTTTCTTTTGTCAGTCAAAAAGAAATTAAGTTTTTTGATGAAAACATTCCAGGATTATTCTCCTTATAGTGGACTTCAATGGCCTCCAAACGGTTGAAGGTCAAAATTACAGTTTCAGTGCAGCTTCAAAGGGCTTTAAACGATACCAGACGAGGAATAAGGGTCTTATCTAGCGAAACGATCGGTCATTTTCGAAAAAATACAACTGTATTTGCTTTATAAACACACATGATTGCCTTGCACGTGCTTCCGCTTTCTGTATTCTTCAAAACGCTTACGCTGTATGTCCTACGCCTTTCCGATTTTACTTACGGAACGAACATGGCGGCAGTTTCTGTTTTTTCCGTAGGTAAAATAGGAAAGGCATAGGACATACGGCGTAAGCTTTTTGATAATTTGTGTTTATAAAGTATATACAGTTGTATTTTTTTTAAAAATGACCAATCGTTTCGCTAGATATGACCCTTATTCCTCGTCTGGTATTGTTTAAAGCCCTTTGAAGCTGCACTGAAACTGCAATTTTGACCTACAACCGTCTGAAGTCCACTATAAGGAGAATAATCCTGGAATGTTTTCATCAAAAACCTTAATTTCTTTTCGACTGAAGAAAGAAAGACATGAACATCTTGGATGACATAGGGGTGAGTAAATTATCAGGAAAATTGTATTTAAAAGTGAACTAATCCTTTAAGGTGAGTCATTATAAGCATAATCCTTTCACCAGTCAAATCACTTTGTGTCTCTTGTCGAGTTGAAACAGATCCAGCATATCAAGCATGGCTTGTGTGATATTGTTTCCAAAGCGATGAGAGTCCTGAAGAAAGATTGGGGAGAAAATATAAAAGACTATGAGAGAAAACACCCAATAATTCAAAAACAATGTTAGCCATGTATCCATCCAAAGCTGTGAATTTAACTTGTGCAAAAAATTGGAATATTGCAAAAAACATTTGCGAATAATACCATGTGTTTAAGAGATCAAAATGGTCACTTCCTGGAAAACTGGTGCAAAGTATCAATAATAAAATTGGAAGTTGCTGCATCCAGGAAAGCCACTGTGGCTCTTTTTTCCAACATAATAAATTACTTGCGCCTCAGAGACAACAGAGATGCTGTCATGTTGTCTTGCCTTCTGAGGCAGATGCCTGATGTTTGAGAACACAATCGAGATATTTCTGGGAGATAATTAAACAAATCATTTTGATTACAGACTTTGGCTCAGGCATTTCAGAATGACTTCACATTGGAGATGATGTCTAATGAGATTATAATGGACCAGCAAGCCAGTTATCCAATCACATGATCTGGCACATGAGATCACATGAGATTTTTGTTGCGCATCAAGGAATTTATTTGGTAAATCCTTCTTGGTTTATCCATGCATTCTTACTGGATAAAAAAAAAAAAAATCTTATGTGCATTTTAATATTTTATGCATATTCCAGGGTTTTTATGCGATATCCTAAAATTCACAAAAATATGTGGATGAAACATAGCTACTGTCACTGAAAAACTGATTTTGTGACTGATTCTTTGATTATGTGTGTACTCACGGTCTCTGGACTGGAATGCTTGGAGGAGATGTGAAAATTGATTAGATTTTCTCCAATGATTACATAGGCCACACCATAACCATCATCTGCAACCTACCGGGAAAACAAAAACAAAAAAAAAAGTTAAATCCAAAAAATGGCTTTTCACCAAGAATTTTAAGATTACTAGATGATGTAATTTGGTTACACTATATTTTAAGGTGACATACTTACACTGTACTTATTCAAATAAGTACTGAGTAATATTTAGGGTTGCCCCCTGACTAAAGATTTTTCTAGTCGACTAGTAGTCGTTCTGTGTCAGAAAAAAATTGCAAGTTCATGTAAATGTATTATTTTAAAATAAAATTTTAATTGTTTATTAACACTAGTTTTCTAAGTCAGTTACAGTAACGCACCTAGAGAAATGCACCTTTCATATGGATTATATAAGCAGCAAGAACATTTTTTTTTTTATTCGAATTTGTTAGTTTAAAAGTAGACATTTCATTATATATATATATATATATATATATATATATATATATATATAGGAGATGTAAAAATTGATTAGATTTTCTAATGTCCTATACGGCGAGTTTCAGTTCATTTATGTGACGCGCTGCAGTTCAGGCAGGAAGCGCATCCTGTTTGTTTTCTTTATTTCACAAAAGCACAATGTTTTGTTGTTATTGTGAGTGTATACAAATAAAAGTAGACCCTTTACAGTTCGGAATGATATGCATGACAAAAAATGTATGACAAATGTATGTTCTTATATGTATGACAAAAAATGACGGAGTATTTTAAGTTAAAATAAATACAAGTGATCATGCCGGCGCCTCCATGTTGTGCAGTAAAGCGCGCTATAGCCTACTTTAGCTGCCTTCCACACTCCACACGAACACTTGGATATATAATAGCGCACATTCATCTAGGTTTATGCTAGAGCAAGCAACCATGTAAAGTTGCTACCTCTTACATGTTTCAAATGATAAGCCATAATTTGAGGTCAATGGATGATAGGCGAACGTTTGGATTACTGTAGTTACCACAAGGACCCGTCGTTAAAGCTCTGTCCCTCACGGACTGCGTGACTTCGCCACTTCCTGTGGAGTTTTTTTTTTTTTTTTTCTGCGACTAATCGACCAATACAATCTTGGTCGACTAAGCCTCTTCCAGCCGACTAATGTTTTGTCGACATTTAGGGGGCAGCCCTAGTAATATTAATTAACAACATGTACTACTTATTATAGAGTCACGGTTATAGGGTTAGCTACTTTTAAGTATGCATAATTTACAGTTATTACTATAGTAAGTACATTTAGTCATGTGTAACTGCGCCACCTTAAAATAAAGTGTTACCTGTAATTTTTGAAAGACTCACCGGTCCAAAGCCTCCCCCACTGGTCACATACTCTGGGTGTCTCGCCAGGTCAAACAGCTCCACCTGCTGAAGAGGAGTCTGACTGGTGGAGAGTTTCCAAGGCTCTGACAGCACCTGCAGGGACATGAAGTGGGAAATTTTGCATTCAGTTGCGTTGAATTTTGTTAAAGAATATCAGCTTCTTGTCTTTAAAGGCACAAATGTCTTTTATCTTTAATTTATCATGAAACATGAGGGTCATCAGGACAATTAATTCTACACTAGGCACTTTTTTTTATAATATTCTAAAATATAAACTACTGTTCAAAAGGTTGGGATCTGTAAGATTTTTAAATGTTTTTAAAAGAGGTCTAATGCTTACCAAGACTATGTTTACTTAAAGATACAGTAAAGCAGTAATATTATGAAATATTATTACAATTTTAAATAACATTTTTGTTTTAAAGGTGCAGTAAGCGATTTCTGAAACTGTTTGGGTTGATTTCAAATATCAACAGTGTTTCTCTGAAATCGCTTACTGCACCTTTAATATATTTTCAAATTTAATTTATTCCTGTGAAGTTATTCCTGTGAAGGACTGTGAAGGCAATTTTCAGCATCATTACTGCAGTCTTCAGTGTCACATGATCCTTCAGAAATCATTCTAATATGCTGATTTGCTGCTCAAGAAACATTTCTTATTATTATCATCAATGTTGATGTATGCTGATAAAAAAGTGTTAACTTTTTAATGGTAGTGTATATACATTTTAATTTCTTATATTCTTACTTTTTATTTTCTGAAACACACCTCTTGTAGGAAAGGGGAGTCCTGTCCAAGGTACTTAGACACTACGTAGAGGCAAAAGAGATGGCGGTCAATGCCATGACCAGTCATTGCCAGTCGGTACATCTGCTGGTGTTTCTCAGCGGCCTGGATCAGCAAACAAAGTTTCTCCTCTCTCTAAAAAATACAACAGAAAAATGTTAATTATTGCGTTACCCTATATCTGCACTGGTATAGTGCACCCCACTTCCCCATGGGTTTTAAGGGGTATATTTGACATGGTACCGTCTCATTGTTGGTCATGGCACGGACAAAAGCACAGGACTCCACAGTGCAGGAGCGAACAGTTTCTGTACGGCCTTCTCTGAATAAACGTGTCATGGATGCCTCATAAGTCAAGCAGAATTTTCCTTTGTCCTGTACAATAAAAGAACATTGACATCACATTTCACATTTTCAAATGAGCAATAAGGAGGAATATTTTGCTACAACTTTTTATATTTCAGATGTTCACTAATAGGACAGTTCACCTTATAATGGGCCAGCTGCAGTGCGAGCTGAATGAAGGCATCTGGACTGATCTTGCACTTCTTGATCAGGCCCTTTCCAAAGTCACTAAAGGGGATGATGTGAGAGTCCACATCATCAGCCAAAGCCTTGGCCACAGACAGAGAGTTGGCGATCATAGTTTGGCACTGTCATAAAATATGAAGCACAAGAGAAAGAACGTCAAACAAATGAGTGCCTTGGCTCCTTCATACATCCATTCAAGCAAGATGTGAAGAAAGTGTTCTCTGTGTTTTTACTCAAAGTGCATCATACACAGACCTCAGTTGGGATATTCCATTGGAGTCTCTGAGGTCCAGGCAGATTAGGATGGGGTTCTCCTTTACAGTGGCCATCTTCTGTGTAGCCCAGCTTAACAGGGTCCATCGAGAGCGCATGCTTTATGAAAAACATCATCAAGGTTTACATTAGAAGCAGACATATCATTTCATGCAAGATAAATAGGAATTAAAAGTGAAACAACTGATGTACAGTACGTTCAAAAGTATGTGGACTGTAAGAATTTCTAATGTTTTACTTTTATGCTCTTTAGCTATAAAAAAAATAAAAAAATAAAAAAATAAACAGTAATATTTAGTTCTTTAAAAGAACTGTTTTCCATTTTAAAATGTTTTCAAATTCAATTTATTCCTGTAACGGCAAAGCTGTATTTTCAGCAGCCATTACTGCAGTCTTCAGTGTCACATGATCCTTCAGAAATCATTCTAATATTATGTTTTGGTGATCAAGAAACAAGTTTAATGCATGCTTGCTGAATAAAAGTATTAATTTTAGACTGACAGACAGTAGTAGACCAAAACAGAAGTGCATGTGTGCATGTGTACCTCCCAGAGGTGGCCAACAACTGGAGCATCAGCCCAACTATGTTCTGCATTAAGGCCCATAGTTCCATTCTTGAACACAATGAAGTTTATGGACTTGTCAAACCACCTAAGGAAAAAATGACCATTAAAATGTACATACATTATATAAAAGCTACTCAGAGGTACAGTAGTGGTTCCTGGAGACTCACAAAAACCGGAAGGAGATGGTCTCTCTTAACACATGCTATGGTTTTTTTCCTCACCTGTCATAACACTTCCCATGGAGCAGCGATTTAGCGTAACGATCCAGGGACTCCACAGGGTTTTCAGGATCATAGCGCTGCTCTGTGTCATCCAGGGTGACAAAGAAAGCAGCCTTCTCCACAGCGTCCAGAGACTTCTTGTTCTTGCCGTGTCTGAGGTAGGCATTACGGGCACATGCCCAAGGCACTCTGAGACAGACAGATATAGACAAAAACTTTTACTCAATTTTAAAATGGTCTAGGCTGTTTGTAAAAACCAGTGACAAGTAACAAGGACCTCATTTCAAACTGACATCCCACTGAAACTTTACAGCGGTTACAAGAGATCAGACGAATGACAGGAAAACGGAAGCAGCTCCTGCTGTTGGGTCTGTTGTGAATACCTGTCTCCTGCGGTGAGGGCGGCGAGGGTTTCCTCTCCAGGCTGCGGCTCTGACGTGTCGGCCAGGATCCTCTCCATCTGCTGCTCTATCTCCCGTGGCAACAGTAACCGGCCATCATAAAACATCCATACTTTAAAGTAACGGCCCCGATGATACACCACAATATGCTGGCTATCAGACATATGCTGAACTGAGTCTACAGAAAGAAAGAGAAGAAAAGAACGAAGGACAATTTACATTAAACATTTACAATATTATAATGATTATAGATTAAAAATCTATACAGGTGCTGGTCATATAATTAGAATATCATCAAAAAGTTTATTTATTTCACTAATTCCATTCAAAAACTTGTATATTATATTCATTCATTACACACAGACTGATATATTTCAAATGTTTATTTCTTTTAATTTTGATGATTATAACTGACAACTGAGGAAAATCCCAAATTCAGTATCTCAGAAAATTAGAATACTGTGAAAAGGTTCAATATTGAAGACACCTGGTGCCACACTCTAATCAGCTAATTAACTCAAAACACCTTCAAAGGCCTTTAAATGGTCTCTCAGTCCATTTCTGTAGGCTACACAATCATGGGGAAGACTGCTGACTTGACAGTTGTCCAAAAGACGACCATTGACACCTTGCACAAGAAGGGCAAGACACAACAGGTCATTGCAAAAGAGGCTGGCTGTTCACAGAGCTCTGTGTCCAAGCACATTAATAGAGAGGCGAAGGGAAGGAAAAGATGTGGTAGAAAAAAAGTGTACAAGCAATAGGGATAACCGCACCCTGGAGAGGATTGTGAAACAAAACCCATTCAAATATGTGGGGGAGATTCACAAAGAGTGGACTGCAGCTGGAGTCAGTGCTTCAAGAACCACTACGCACAGACGTATGCAAGACATGGGTTTCAGCTGTCGCATTCCTTGCGTCAAGCCACTCTTGAACAACAGACAGCGTCAGAAGCGTCTCGCCTGGGCTAAAGACCAAAAGGACTGGACTGCTGTTGAGTGGTCCAAAGTTATGTTCTCTGATGAAAGTAAATTTTGCATTTCCTTTGGAAATCAGGCTCCCAGAGTCTGGAGGAAGAGAGGAGAGGCACACAATCCACGTTGCTTGAAGTCCAGTGTAAAGTTTCCACAGTCAGTGATGGTTTGGGGTGCCATGTCATCTGCTGGTGTTGGTCCACTGTGTTTTCTGAGGTCCAAGGTCAACGCAGCCGTATACCAGGAAGTTTTAGAGCACTTCATGCTTCCTGCTGCTGACCAACTTTATGGAGATGCAGATTTCATTTTCCAACAGGACTTGGCACCTGCACACAATGCCAAAGCTACCAGTACCTGGTTTAAGGACCATGGTATCCCTGTTCTTAATTGGCCAGAAAATCTATGGGGTATTGTGAAGAGGAAGATGCAATATGCCAGACCCAACAATGCAGAAGAGCTGAAGGCCACTATCAGAGCAACCTGGGCTCTCATAACACCTGAGCAGTGCCACAGACTGATCGACTCCATGCCACGCCGCATTGCTGCAGTAATTCAGGCAAAAGGAGCCCCAACTAAGTATTGAGTGCTGTACATGCTCATACTTTTCATGTTCATACTTTTCAGTTGGCCAAGATTTCTAAAAATCCTTTCTTTGTATTGGTCTTAAGTAATATTCTAATTTTCTGAGATACCGAATTTGGGATTTTCCTTAGTTGTCAGTTATAATCATCAAAATTAAAAGAAATAAACATTTGAAATATATCAGTCTGTGTGTAATGAATGAATATACAGTAATATACGTAAGTTTCACTTTTTGAATGGAATTATTGAAATAAATCAACTTTTTGATGATGTTCTAATTATATGACCAGCACCTGTATATAAACAAAACTGTTTAAATGTTTGGAGTCAGTAAGACTTTTTGAAATTATTACTTTTATTTAGCAATGATGCACTAAACTGATCGATTTAAAGTGACAGTAGAGACACAAAAATATTAACCAGCACAACTGCACTGATAATAATAAGAAATGTTTCTTGAGCAGCAAATCAACATATTAAAATGATTTATTGATGATCATGTGACACTGAAGACTGCAATAAACGCTGCTGAAAATTCAGCTTTGCCACCATAGGAGTAAATGACATTTTAACATAATCAAATAGAAAATATTTTAAATTGTAATAATTTTTCACAACATTACCGTTGTGACTGCAGCCTGGGTGATTATAAGAGACTTTCCAAACCATAAAAAAACCTAGGGACTCCAAACTTCTACACAGCAGTGCAAACATATAAAACAATTAGAGAAGTAAAAAATAAAACAAATGGTGCAAATGATCAAGGGAGGAACTAAGGTGAAATTTAAAGGTGAAGTGTGTAATTTCTGCACCACTAGAGTTGTAAAATCAAAAAAGGTTTCCTGAACGCATGTCTGCCATTGGTCAGCCAAACAGATAGTCCCATCCATGCGTTTATACTTTTCTTTCCCTGGGAAAACCTACAAACGACTTGTGTATAACTGTCTCTCTTTGCTTATTAAACTAGAATAGACGAGTATTTTTAAAATCAAGAAATTACACACATCATGTCTAAGAATGGTCTTCTATCCAAAGCAACAGTGCAGGAATGAGAATGGGTATTAGATCAGAACCTGCAACTTATGTCCAACTGATTTCTTAGTTAACAGTACAATACACACAATAGTACAATAATACATGAGTTTTACAACATTCAATTAAAGCTGAATGAGGATCTGTGACGAAAAAGCAATTCGTTATGGAATTTTTGTGACAAACAACAATTTCTAGAAATAAAGGGGCTCTAAAGGTGCTTGTTTTGGTCAACTGGAAAACGTAGTATGGCATATTACACCTTTAACCTAAAATATTACACAACAGTAATATATTTACAAAACAACTAATCCACGCCTTTGGAGTATTTCCATCAGCAATCATAAGCTTGTTATCATAAGCTTGTTATCTTTCCCAGTTGCAGATTTAATTGTGAACGCAATGGAAAGCAGCATTGGAAGTCGTCCTATAATTTGAATTGTGTCAGTGTTCAGTACCTGATTCTATGCCTGGAATGCGACTGGTGTTGAACATGCGCTCATACTGGGACGAACACATGGGGATGGTGTTTTGAAGCATTAGCTGTGAAGCAGAGAGAATGGCCACAAATAACTGTTGGGCAGACCAGAGAGAGAACTATGCAATCATTAGGGCACAAGAAGACTAATTGGTTCCCTAGTTGGAAAAAAAATATATAAAATAAATAATAAAAAAATGGAATGGAATGGAATGGAATGGAATGGAATGAGAGAGATTCATTTAAGCAGCACAGTCCTGTGTCACCAGCTTGTCATAAAGTCATTATATTATTGTGCATAAGAACAAACTGACAATAGAGCTGCCAATGAACATATACAATAACATATCTATTACTCTGCTAATCAAAAAATTTCTGATGACACATGACCATGGTTGTAGGCACAAGCTGGGCTATGGTGCACAGACTAGCTATTCTTACCGCTCTCCTGGCCTGGGATGCGGCATGTATTAAATAGCCGCTCCCACTGGGCAGAACAGAGTGGAACGCTGTTCAATAGTGCAAAAAGCTGCACCATTATGACCATATGATCAGGAGGCATGAAACATACAAACATTTATTGCATTAAATAAAGAGATCAGTCTCCACAGTGGCAGGCCTAAGGTTAGTTAGGACAACTGATCATCTGTGATAGAGGGCATTACTTACTGGTTATACGGCCATGAAAATCTAAAGCTATAACAAATTTGATCTTTCTTTATTATAATGCAAAATTGTAAATAAGCTCACTAATCTGGCTGTTTAGTCACCAAAACTAGTTTATTAAATGAAAACAGTGATTTGTTTACAGTAAAGATGAGGTACAAAATATGGTTGATTGTCTAACCGGTTTGATTTGAGCCCGGTCCAGCTTCCTCCTGTAAAGCATGATTGCATGAATGACGTTGCCGGCTCTTGCTGCTTGTAGATGTGTGGGAAAGGCATAAAGAAAGTCCTGTTCAGAAGGAAATAAAGAAACAAGGAGTTTTAGATACCAAGAATGCATGTATATTCTAATTGATATACATTTTTAAAAAATTAGTTAGTCAAACTCTGCAAACACTATGACCTAAGCTTATCTAGCAGACAATAATATATCTAGGTACTATACTGCACCTTGTAGTTACATTTGCATGTGAGGATGGTGAGCACTATTTACCATTACATAATAGTTGCTGTTAACCATGATTGGCCCACGACTTCTCAAGTAGATATATTCTTCCCACCAGTCACTGACCTGAAACACACACAATGCGATGCAAACTCAAAGGTGAAATACAGTCAGGGTCATTTCTGTTATGCAGGAATTGTCTAGGTCCACATCATGTACACTACCATTCAAAAGTTTGAGGTCAGTATGATTTTTTTTAAGGCAAAGCTGAATTTTCAGCAGCCATTACTCCAGTCTTCAAGTCAAGTCATCTTCATTTATATAGTACTTTTTACAATACAGATTGATTCAAAGCAGCTTTACAGTGATAATAGGAAAATTAATGGACAGAGATTGTTTTGGCTTTACAGCAGCACTAGGAAAAAGTTATTATCAAGCTATTATCGAGCTTCTGTCACACGATCCTTCAGAAATCAGTCTAATTTACTGATTTGGTGCCCAGGAATTTCTCAATCAGTTGAAAACAGTTGTGCTGCTCAATATATTTCTGAAAAAACTACACAGATATGCACAAATCACATTAAACATTTCTCAAAGTGGACCCAAAACAAATGTTGCCAAAAGGCAAGTTTTTTGCATCCCTGCGACAAATACAGGAGAAAATACAACACAACATAATGCAAGAACTTAAACTGCTGCTGCAGTTCTAGATTAAAGGATTAGTTCACTTTTAAATAAAATTTTCCTGATAATTTACTCACCCCCATGTCATCCAAGATGTTCATGTCTTTCTTTCTTCAAGTCGAAAAGAAATTAAGGTTTTTGATAAACATTCCAGGATTATTCTCCTTATAGTGGACTTTAATGGCCTCCAAACGGTTGAAGGTCAAAATTACAGTTTCAGTGCAGCTTCAAAGGGCTTTAAACGATACCAGACGAGGAATAAGGGTCTTATCTAGCGAAACGATCGGTCATTTTCGAAAAAAATACCACTGTATATGCTTTATAAACACAAATTATCGCCTTGAACATGCTTCCGCTTTCTGTATTCATCAAAAAGCTTGTGGTGTATGCCCTACGCCTTCCGTATTTTACTTACAGAAAAAAACGATACTGGTGCCACGTTGAACAGGGAAAAGGCATAGGACATACAGTGTAAGCGTTTTGAAGAATACAGAAAGAGGAAGCATGTTCAAGGCGATCATGTGTGTTTATAAAGCATATACAGTTGTATTTTTTTTCGAAAATGACCGATTGTTTCGCTAGATAAGACCCTTATTCCTCGTCTGGTATCGTTTAAAACCTTTTGAAGCTGCACTGAAACTGTAATTTTGACCTTCAACCGTCTGGAGGCCATCCAAGTCCACTATAAGGAGAATAATCCTGGAATGTTTTCATCAAAAACCTTAATTTCTTTTCGACTGATGAAAGAAAGACATGAACATCTTGGATGACATGGGGGTGAGCATATTATCATGAAAATTGTATTCAAAAGTGGACTAATCCTTTAAGAAGTAACTGATATGTTGAGCAACGTGTTATACTTACATAATTGGTGGCCCACCAAGACTTCAGTTTGAGATACCACTGAAGTTTTGGTCCAAGGTTTTTCTCAAAGTCAAGTGCAAGACTCTGCATTCTTTGGTGTTCCTCATCGCTCAGCAGTGGCCGGACTGATTCAAGATACTACAGGTCCAAAATTTCAAGAAAGCACAGTTAAAAGAACACACTTATAATCAATATCTCACTGTCAGGGTTGCCAAAAAAAAAAAAAAAAGTATTAACTTAAACCCAAGCACGTTCTTTATGAGTCTGAACAAATGATGCTTTATAAGTTCACATAAATCTAAGCCAGTTTTTTTTCCTAGTACCATTCTAAACAGCGTGCATGTTTTAGTAAGTTAACTCACTTCATACACGCTGTGCAACCTACCTCCAACAACAGTAGATAATCACCTGAGCAAGTTAACTCTGAAAACAAGTGACCAAAATCCACATTAAAGTGTAGCTATTCCTGGCTCACCAGTCTGACTCTGACATTTAACGGAATAAAACATCTCAAATAAATACATTAAAATGAAGAAGAGTTTTGATCTGGTTGTTTAAAAGATGAATAACTTACTCTTCTCATGGTGTCCTTCACAGATGGTACAGGTAACTGAGGGAGAGAGGTCTGGAAGCTGTATAGCATTGGTGTTTGCATCCCCGAAAAAATCTTCACTAGCACCTGCAAGGTCAAAGAACAAATGGCAGAGATCAAAACAACCAAAAATGGATCAGCATAAACTATTCCAGAAAACAGTTAACACAAATTAAAAATCCTCAATATTTACAAGCCATAGTCGAAGTTTCCAGGTAATTTTGCCACGGGGACCATACATCCAGCCATGCCAGGACAGAAGACCCTTCAGGGCAGTCCTCATGCTAAATATGATGGCAATCCACAGACCCATGCCCACCATGACACCCCCAACTAACATCTGCTTTTGTGCAGACATGTACCTACTGCAGAAACAAGAGACATAAGAGGAGCCTGATTGAGAATATCCTCTAATGTTCACTAAAGCAATTTAAAACCCATCATTTTCACAGGCACTTTATTGTGTTGTGGAGTAACAAAAAGCCCAAATGAAACAGACATACCCGACTGGGACATGTTTGCCAAGTTTGACGAACAGGCCTAAGGAAGGGTCCACTTTTAAGTAATGCGCTCTTCCCAAGTACCCTGCCAACACCAGCGTGAACCCCGGTGCGCTCCCTGGGTACACCCCATTCAAAATCCCATTCTGTGAGCACAATGAAAAACTGTAATCTACAAATTGTCTTGAAAAGTTAGGCAAGACTTCCATTGGTAGAACATGTAAGAAACACAATCCTAGTACCTTAAAGCGAATGAATTTCTTCTTCCAGGAGTGAAGTCCAGAGAGGTAGACCTGCCGAAGAGCCTCATGACTGAGCTGAAGGTCAATGCCATCAGGGCTGACGGTGAACTGAAAGGCCACAGCCTGATGAGCTTCTGCCATACTGGATCGCTGCTAACAATTCTGCAAAAGAACAAAATTCTTCAGTACAGGATACGATAGGTGACTAGGTACAAATTATAGCAATGTGCCCTCATATTGTCATTTACAAAAATTGTGACTCCAATGATTGTTTTTCTTTTTCACCTGCTAATAAAATGGCAAACCAGTAACTATTACTCATTTACTTCATATGTAACTCACATTTAACATTTCATATTTAACTTTCTGAATTAGAATAAATAATAGTTAACATAGTTCAAAATAGTTCATATTTAAATCACACAGGCATACTACAAATCAAGAAGACTATTTCGATCTTGCAGAGTTTTTAAAAACAACTACTTATATCTAGAAAGGTTAAAAAAAAGAAAAGAAAAAGGAAGATCTAATTGCAGATAGCTATGTTTACAGACCTGATGATGTGGCCGTCTTTTACTCCACATCAAACGCTACTAAATCACGTGATTCAATACAGGAAAACAATGAATCGCAAACACCTCTTAATAGCCCTACTGCATACAGATCCGATCTAGAGTTGTTATCTACATGTGCGTTTGTTTACTTAGTGAGCTATGTGAGCTTAGTGAGCTAACCCAATGTGCTGTTATTTATGTCCTTGATGACGAATTTATCTATGTCAAACTGCCATGTGCCTCACTTACCGTCCTTTGATGATTACTTATTCTCCTGGCCAGACCTGTAAACGTGACCATGCATTCGATTAAATAGCACGATGAGTCCAGACAACGTTTGTTTTCCTGACTATTACTTTAACAACTGAGCAGTACACAAATATAGCCCGTCCACTCTCCATTAACCATGTACTACTACAACGTCGCGGTTACAAAATGGTTTACATAGCAAAACTGCGCGCAAATGGGGTTACTTAAATATGATTCTAATATCAGATACCTCTGGTTTTTATTAATAGAGATTAGGGGTTGACCTTCATCATCCAAGCAGATCCTGAAATGTCGGAAGTAGCCAACCTGGTTACATTAAAGGATCGCGTGCTTTACCGGGTACCCAACACGGAAGTGAATGCTGAGTGGATGTTCTGCCTGCTGCAAAAAATTCTCCAGTCACGCTGGGAAGATATACACACAAAAACATGGCATGCTTTTTATCAACACACATAGGGGATGCTTACTACGGACTTTTATTTGGGGATAATAGGATTGCTAAACTGGCCAGTTTTCAGGAGTTTCTAATGTAACGTAATCGACAATTTCCCCAAAATACAGATTCTTTAAACAGTTCAGCACAACATCCGGAAAACACGTCTACATAATACCTTTACTCTGACAGTTCCGTTTTAATCGCATACTTTCAATTGTACCGAGTCGTTATAATCTGACAGTACAACAGATCTTGAAATAGCTGATCCGTGCGCGTGAACGGTGCGCGTGCCCTGCGCTTGAGCGCGTCTAGCTGCTCCACGTTTGAGGATGACGTCAGGAGACCTAGCGGTAAAGAAAACGCTCCGGGACTTGAGAAACAAACAGAAAGCAGAGTACCAATATGAAGACCCGGAGCCTTACTCGGTCCTGTATAATAGTTTTTGTCAGTTCAGTCATTTGCAGCATTTGTACTGTGAATGGTGAGTAACATCTTATATTCTTAGTAGGCTACAATTTTAGTGCTTTTTATTTAATGCTCTTTTTCCAGTCGAACCCTGTTAGATACAAAGTGTCACTGCTTTACTGAAGATAAAAGAGTTTGAGCTTAAAATTAGTAATTTAAATAATTTTACCTACGTTTACTTTTTTTGCAGTAGTTAGTGCATCTTTTAATCTGTTACATAGGCCTATATATAATACAGCAAACAAAAGAATTACAGTACTTTAATAGTGAATGTTTCTTATTGTGAGAAGGAGTTGATCTGTGGTTGTTGAACATTTCACAGATTTTCCTTCAATCTATTTGAGACAATCTTGTATTTCTCTTGCTGGCCATATAAGTAGGATAGAGTTTTGATCAAGTAACAAAAGCCATCAGTTAACATTTAAATTAACATTTTGTTCAAACGCCTGTTGCATGATCTCTCTTTATTTATCTTATTCATCATATAATATTTATTCTATCCAAATTATTATATTTTCTTGTTAAATGAAATAAAGATGAATTTCATACAGTGTTAACCACCCAGATGATACTGAGATTTCGGGCCATTGTGGGAAAGAACAAATCCACTGCAGGGAGGTGGAAAGGGATTTGCACTCCACTGGATAATATGACTCACAACAACAAAATTCTGGAAAGTAATTCTGTGCAAAGTTGCTTAAGAGAAGTGCCTTTAATTTCTTGCTCAAGCCTATTCAAAGAAACCCGTCTTAACCTCTACATGTAATCTTAATGAGCTCAGAGGGCAAATCTCCCATGTTGTGTAACGTTTTACACATCAACATGTGCCTTAGAGCATTTCGTTGCGTTCTGGTCATGCCTCTTTTTTTTTATCCTAACATGTTGTTCAGCCAGAATAAAGCACAATGAATGCTGAGGCTTCCTAAACAGAACATGAGCAGCATTTAATTGCTGTTTTGTTTCGTTATGATTGCTTCCGATATATTTTGTGCACTCATACGCACACAGTTATCACAATTCAAGCTCTTTTTCATAAATTCACTTATATCATAGAAACTTTCCTATCCTTGAAAAGTATACATCAGCTTTCGAAAGTTCATTCAGCATACACATTGGCTATGCTGCTCACATCTCTTATCTTTTGTACTCTCCTGATCCTGTTCAGAAGCGTGAAAAGCGCTTCTTACTCCTTTGTATCTCTCGAAGCTTAATATGCAGGACCACTCCGTCCATTGCCAAATTATAAAATAAGAACTAATTCCAGTCTAATCTTTGTAATTCCATTCACTCCTGCTTATGTGTGTCTCTATAGGAGATTACTGCAAGGTGAACCTGTGTCACAACGGAGGGACATGTGTGACTGGCATTGGAGAAGATCCCTTCTTCTGCATCTGTGCTGAGGGATTTGCCGGAGATACTTGCAATGCCACCGAGAATGGTCTGAATTTGAAATGTTGTTTATCTGAGTTTTACTGGCTCAATCCTCATCTAAATTTCAGATTAGGTTTACATGGGTCACCTTATTGCCTTCTTGCTTAGAGGTTGCTCTTTCATAGCTTAGGAGAAGGAACGTTTTCAGTTGTTTTTCATTTGGGTAGCAACTTTGTCTCAGAAACCGTAGATGTCATCAAATTTCAAATGGAATTTTGTGAATGTTTTCTGATTGCACACTTTGTTATCTTGGCAAATCTGAACACAGTTTGAAACATTGTTGAGATCTCTACTGAAACAAGGAGACACATCAGATTGCTCCTGTACTCAGATGGAAAATATGAGAGATATGGGCATAAGTCTTAATTTGCTCTTCTTAAAATCTCATTGCTGAAACAATTCAAAACATCACTTTTTTTCTTTTTCTATGGGTTTGTCCATATTGTGAGACCAACAACAGAACTTACTTCTGTTTTCCTCCACAGGTCCTTGTAACCCAAACCCATGTAAAAACGATGGCATGTGTGAGGTGATCGCTAACTCCAGAAGAGGAGACGTTTTTAATGAGTATGTGTGCAAATGCCAACCTGGGTTCGAAGGTGCACACTGCCACATCAGTAAGTTTTGTACCACTTATTTCAGATTTACAACAAGCTTTGTCAGTATCTGTTGCACTAATTAAAAACTCGATGATGATCACTCCAGTGGGCTAAAGAAAGGGTTTAGAAGAATGTTTGTATAAAACTTTAAAAGGAAAAAACTTCAATTACTGAACAAAACAATTACTAAAACTATATGATCACACGCATGGGGACTTATTCATACAAATTTCTGTGTAAATACATAATAATAGCAGTGTATTTAAAGGGACAACTTAAACACAAATTGATTGATGATTTGTTCTGTTCATGTCTTATGAGTAAGGCTGATTAAGACTCATTTATGCTTAGTTACACAATACATGGAGTCCCTGTGATGCATTTGGTGGTTCATTCGTGTTAAGACTTTTCTCCTACATTCCGAATATTCTTGTGGCTGCAGAGAGAGTTCAGTTACTGCATGATGTATCATTTGTTTCACATTGTTTCATTGGTATAATGCTTATAAAGGTACTGTGGCACTGGTGTAAACACCAGACACACCCAGGATGTTGAGCAGTCAGTGGTGGTTAGGAAGAGATGTAACCATAGTGAGTTTTAAATAGGCTTTGTTAAAATTTTCCAGTCCACACAAGTCCCTTTCCATGTATGGTGTTAACTCTTTGCTGCCTGGTGGACACATCTTTTAAAGCCATTTTAACCATTCAGATTATAATGATACATCCAAAACCCCATCACGCCATGTCAGAATTACCATAATTACAGGATTCTGACTTGTAAAAAAGTGTTCACGTCTTTGCAGAATCATTATTGCAACTTGTACCACCTGACCACTGCAACATCATGCAGAAACACTCAAAAATGGCAGTCTACAGAAGTAAGATGTACTTAAGCAATTATTTCATATTTCTGCTTATAATTCTTACAACTGACTGTTTAAGCATCGTCTGAAAATAAACAAAAAGCAAGCAATACAGTTTTAAATAGCTAGCACAGTGTTAAATAATTATCTAATGTCTCTCTAAAATTAAATGAAAATTCTGTCATCATTTACACACCCACAAGTTGTTCCAAACCTGTATGAGTTTTCTGTATGAGCACAAAAGAAGATATTTTGAAGACTGCTGGAACCAAAAAGTTGACAGTAGCCATTGACTTGCATTGTATTCTTGTCAAATAAGGCATTTACATAATGACTGCTATTTCTTACTGTAGTTCAACTTTCCCCTTTATATCACGTTTTGATTTTAATGAAAGTAGGGATTTACCAGATACTTCTAAACTCCTCCACTACAAAATTGCAGTAGACTAATGTGTAATACATAATTTTGCAAAAAAAAAAAAAAAAAAAAAAGGTTATGTTTATATTCTCCTTTTAAAGCAACCTTAAAATAATGTCTCTAAAATTATTTCAGTGATAGAACAACTCTTAACCGGATGAATTCTACTGCAGCTGCTACCTGAGCAGCCTCCCATCGGCTACAACCACACTCTGCAAGTTTCGTGTTCGGGTCGGTACACAGTCGGCTGCCCAATGCCCATCCCCTGCCCGCAGAAGAGTGCGACCTGCTTTACGGCATACGTCACATATTTTACTCGTAGCCTGGGTGGACTTGGCCAACAGCTAACTATAAGACGAAACGATCTAATATGCAAGCCTTAAAACCAACGCCATGGCAGAGCCAGCAAAGAAACCAAAGAGAGTTTTGTTGGAGGTGGTGCGAGCTGAAAGAGGCAAAGGGTTTCCAAACATGGTTGCTGCATTCGCTGGTTCCGTCAGCTTAGTCAACAAATTCACGTGTATTGCGCATCCCACAGGGAAGCTTATCCACAAGTTTCCTACGCCCCATGAGGCCTTGCGTCAAACGTGGGAGCGTCTTCCGGTTCGAAGTAAACAAGCTGGACTTGACACTCATTCATTCAACATTTGACAGTCATTCAAGATTTAACGATCCAAACTTGCGAACGTTTGTTTTTTACTTAAAGATTTAAGATTCCAGCATCAATATTTGAACAATGTTTTACAATAAAAAATGTTACATTAATAGTAATGTATTAATTTATGTCAGGAGTGCAGATCAATCATGCTAAATCTAACAGATTCAGTTGCGCCTGCTTCCATTTATTTACGAGAATGGAATATCACGAGAATGCACGAATGCACAAAACAACTCCACTAAGGCTTTTAAATCCAAAGGCTTGAACATTTAGAAATATATTGATAACATACCCTACAGTATGTTTACGTCACTTTTCTGAGCATTTCTATTTATTTTCCTCTAAATTATTTGATGATTGCAATCCGAGGATGTTTGCGCGATCTCGTCTGTCTATCCTGATCCTTTCAGCCAGAGCAACAGAGGGAGCTCATGAGAAGGCAACAGGAGTTATGAGTTATACGAGTTAACCGGAGTGTGTGAATCTGTGAAAGATATGCATTTGTCAGGAATCAACAGACACAGGGAAGAGACAGATAAAACATTAAACTAAATAAATACACGATTATAATCATATAAGAATTGTCTTCGTCCCTCAAGCAGTCTCTGATATTTTCCATAAACGTGTGTATTTATCGCAATGGTTAACATCAGTAGCCTTTAGCATCGCATACAGTGGAAACGCGACTGGCTCTGGCACGCACGATACGTTAGGAGTAAAATCACATCATAAGGCTTTGGTGCATCAGTGACAGGTGAAGTACAGACAGCGGGTTGTTCATGTATTGCAGGGTCAGGATGCTCTAGTCATGCAGCAGCACTTTTGTGGAAGGTCAGTAAAGTAAAGGGCAATTAAGGGCACGAAAACTGTTTATTGTATTGTGATATTATTAACTAATAAATGTACTAAACTGAAATGTTGTCCCTGAGCGCCGTAACGACATCTCTCATAAAGATTTGCAACTTTGCAAAGTAAACAATGATCCAAAAAACACTTAGCCTCTTCACTAATTAGCACACTAAATACCATTGGTATGCTACTTCCGCCGCCTCACCGGAAGTTGTACCCACGTTCTCGTTTACAGTAGCGGCCCGCGGAAACAGGTGGATACAGCGACAGTATTTACGACACTAGTGACAGACAATTGTGCTTATTAAAGGCGCTCTAAGCGATTTGACGCGTTTTTAGGCCCAATTTTTTTTGTCACATACCGCAAACATCTCCTCACTATGCGCTAGCTGCCTGTCCCTTGAACACACTGTAAAAAAACGCGGTCTCTGTAGTCGCCACAAGCTCCGAAAACTGCAATAAAAACAAACATGGACCACTTAACATAATAAACATGCTCCAGCCAATAACCGACAAGCAGCGTCAATACGCAAGCTACTTACATTTTAAATGCGCGTTCATGACTGTTTCAAGAAGCACGGAGGGGAGGGCCAGGAGGAGGAGGTGGAGGAGGGAGGGTCTAGCTAGCCTCTGTTTTGTTTGACAACACTTCGAACGTCAAGAGGAAGTTACTCCGCTCAGAATCGCTTAGAGCGCCTTTAACCACATGGGGTAACCGTGAGTAAATGTTCCATGGTGTTGCTTTAATATAAGAAATTCCAAAAAAAAAAAAAAAATGCATGCATCAAAGGGTTAAAATGCAAGAAAAGTTAAAAAATGTCGTAGACTTAGACTAGCATTATCACTGAATGGCCTTCAAATGCAGCCAGGAATATTCACCATAGGGGCAGCTTCAGTGCAAATAGGCAAGCCTTAATCAAGCCAAAGAGGTTTTATACTTAAGAAGAACAGTGCAGTCCAGCTTTTGGGCATTAGGGAGGCTCTAAAATATTTCCATCTAATGTACTGGCCAAATTCAATCAGACAACTAATTCTTATAAATCTCATTTGTTAATTTATTTGTTTGTTTGAACTATTTGGCATAATGTTAAGTTGCTTTTTGTCATGAATTAAATCTCTTTTAGTTCTGTTCAGAATAGATTATGTTCTAATATTCTGTGAGTTTGGTCATTGCTCACAACAAATAAGCTGTGATTGAGTCTGTAAGACCTCTTCTTCAGCAGTTCTGTTTGCTTATGTGAATGCATGTGTATGTGCTTGTGTGCTGAATGTTTGTCCAGGCTTTGATCAGAGTGATGTTTTTTTTTTGTGTTGTTCAATCCTCTTAACAGTTTAGGAACAAAACAACTTCTGTTGTTGGGATGAAAATATGGTGTTTGCCTTTCCAATTATAGCTGTTCTGTGTCATTTTCTGAAACAAAAAGTATTTCTGCTAGAATGATTTGGATGTTAGTTTTGTAATACTTTTCCAATAAGACTAGAAGTGGTAAACAGCAGCCCACTAAATATAACACAACTGTTCAAAAGTTTAGGATGGGTAAGATTATATATATATGCTCACTTATTTGATTAAAAATGCAGTAAAAACTGTAATATTGTTAATATGATTACAATTTAAAATAACTTTTCTATTTTAATATATTTTTGAATATAGTTTATTCCTGTGATGGCAAAGCTGAATTTTCAGCATCATTACTGCAGTCTTCAGTGTCACATGATACTTCAGAAATTATTCTAATATGCTGATTTGCTGCTCAAGAAACATTAATTATTATCAGTATTGAAAACAGTTGTGCTGCTTAATATTTTTGTGGGAAATGTGATACATATTTTACCGTGATACATTATAAATGTCTTTACTGTCACTTTTGATCAATTTAATTCATACTTGCTGAAAAAAGTATTAATTTCTTTAAAAAATATCACTGACCCTAAACTTTTAAACAGTAATGTACTCAGCAAAAAAATCTATGCATCTCACATTTTATACCATTTTTCTGAGAGAAGTTTGCCCCTTAGTGGAGATTTATGATAACTGCAATAAGCCAGTTTATGAGAATAGACAAGGTCTGTGTCCTAAATCTCTTGAGAAGGCATTATTTTGAATAAGTAATTACTTCACAACCGCTAAAAAAAGTAATGTAATACCTAATAATGTGTACCTAGCAGACATAACACCCAAATAATGATCCACATAATGATAGAACAGGGAGTCAGATGCTCAATGTGAATATCTGTTGGCATATCTCTTCATCATTTTGCAATTTGGCAGATGTTGTGAACTTAAAGCAGGAATCTGCTATGGCTACAGACTCTCTGACATCTTCAATTAGATATCTCTCATTAGACAGTTCTACCAAAAAAAAAAAAAAGTTGTGTCTTTGATGTTACAGCATGTCTTCTGGCAACATTTATTGCGTCTGTCAGTCCAATTCAGCATCTTGCACAGTGTTTACTTTCAGCAGTTGTGCTGTAGCTGCAGTCTGCAGGAGTTTACTGGAAATGCAGACTGGACTTGGACCATTCGATCTTATGCTCCACACAGAACTCTCTGTCCCCTTAGAGTAAAATTCGAGATCCTGCAGCCACCTGCGTGAGCGCACAGGCTGAGCTTTGTGCCACCACACTCCTCAGTCACCGCACTAATAATTATATATCCTTAACTTCAGCTGCAGTTACATGACAGCTCCCTTCCTCTGCAGAGAGGCATCCCATTACAGCATGTCCAACTTACTGTAGAAGTTGGACACGTCATATTGACATTGCTGTATTATTCACAGATGTGAATGACTGTGCAAACCAGCCTTGTAAGAATGGAGGCCTGTGTCGTGATCTGGATGCAGACTACACCTGCCAGTGCCCTTCTCCATACGTTGGAAAGCAATGCCTTCTACGTGAGTTTTTATATGATCATTATATGTTTTCCTTGTGTTTAACCTCTTATTTCCCAGTACAATAATAAACATTTTAGGGTGGCAATAAGGTAGCAATGAGCTGTGCAACACTGTTACTCACACCATCTTTAATGGTGCAGGCTGTACATCTTTATTGGGGATGGAGGAAGGAGAAATCGTGGAGTCCCAGATCTCGGCTTCCTCTGTACACTCTGGCATTCTAGGGCTGCAGCACTGGGGACCGGAGCTCGCGCGACTCAACAATCGGGGCATTGTCAATGCCTGGAGCTCTGCACCCCAAGACAAGAACCCCTGGATTGAGGTTTGCCAATCAGCCCATTGATTGATTGATTTTTGTTTTATTTTTATTTATATTTATATTTTTTGCCTCTTGATTAACAAAAAAAAAAAAAAGTTTTACATTTTTTTATGACAGTTGAAACTTTGTTTAAGTTATAGAATTGGCTCAAAAATTTTTATAAAAATTTTACTTATAATCTTACTCATGATATTACGGAATAGTGTTGTCACGGTACCAAAATTCCAGTAGTCGGTACCGATACCATGAAAATTTTACGGTTCCCGGTACCAATTTCGGTACCACAGTAAAATCTATTGGAACTATTTTACTATTTTATATAGCCTATTTTAAAAACATTAAATATGATTTGGAGTGTGTGTGTGTGTTTGTGTGTGTATATATAGGCTACCTCAATGAAATAAATGTTGAAATATAAAAAAAATAAATAAATAATTAAATGCTCAAACATCCATTGTGTACTGTTGAAAAAAACAGCATATGCTGGTAAAGTTCATACAGAAGCTGTATGCTGGTCAAATGCTGGTCCTAAACTGGTCCTGCTGGTCCATACTAGTCCTAAGCTGGTCCTGGACCAGCATAAACCAGCTTCAAAACCTACTTTACCAGCATATGCTCGTTTTTTCAACAGGGGTAACAGACGTGCGTGTTTATTTTAGCTATTCCATCAGAGAAACAACACACTACAGCCTGTAAAACTATTAAATAAATATCGGTAAATAATGGTAACCTAAATAGTAAGAAAGTTAAATATTATTTCAAAAAGCATTCGTTTTTTATTTCCACACAAAGACGCGTCATATATAGCCAAGGTCCCGTTATTACTTTGATATAGCCGCTTTGCGCTTTGAGAGGGATGTGGGACACGAGCAGGAAAGAGACCATTGCTCTTTAATAATATCTTCGTTATCTCCTGATGTTACAAACAACTGACACTTATTGTAAAAGGTCTGAAGAGTGTGTTTTATCCTCCGCAGGGGCAAGACATTCAGGCTATGTGTGATTTAGCGCTGCCCGAGAAAACGAAAGTAAAAATCACTGTTTTTTACTTTTTACTTTATTTGTTTATACAAATAAACTTGACGCGCCTTATAAAGTCTAATAACAAGCACAAACTCTGTTAAATAGAAACTGACGTGCAAGCAAAAAGGTTTCTGTCCTACGGTGTTTTTTCTACTTTACCACAGTAAATAATGCGAATAGCCTATATAATAGGCCTAAATGCGAACGAAAGAAACGTTATAATCCCCTGCGTGAATGAAGATTTGGGAAAAGAAACAGATTCCATATTCAGTGGAATAACTAATGGAATATTGTTAAATTCTCTGCTAATCAGGTGACCAGATCGCGATTCGGAAAACAGAATACGAAGCTTAAATGTATGGACTCACGCACCTCTCTTATTCGGCATTAACCAAAATGTTTCCATGGCTGATTTGTCACATTTAATTGCTAAATACTGGCACATCCCTATCAGTGGGTACCGAATATACCCGGATTCTCGGTACTACCGGTACTACAGAAATGCTGGTATCGTCACATTTTCAAAATTTCAGTACCGACTTGGTACCGAAGTACCGGTACTTTTGACAACACTATTACGGAAGAGGATTAGGAAAATAAAACCATCTCGAGATTAAAGTTGCTAAATTTTGAGAAAAAAGTCAAAATAAAATGTTGAGAATAAACTCGTTAAATTACGAGAAAAAACGTGTTAAATTTCGAGAAAAAGGTCGAGAGAAAATGTTGACAATAAACTCATTAAATTACGAGAAAAAATTTGTTAAATTTTGAGAAAAAAGTCAAGATAAAATGTTGAGAATAAACTTGTTAAATTACGAGAAAAAAACTCGTTAAATTTCGAGAAAAAAGTCGAGATAAAATGTTGAGAATAAACTCGTTAAATTACGAGAAAAAAAACTCGTTAAATTTCGAGAAAAAAGTCGAGATAAAATGTTGAGAATAAACTCGTTAAATTACGAGAAAAAAAACTCGTTAAATTTTGAGAAAAAAGTCAAGATAAAATGTTGAGAATAAACTTGTTAAATTTCGAGAAAAAAGTTGAGATAAAATGTTGACATAAACTCATTAAATTGCGAGAAAAAACTTTAAATTTCAAGAAAAAAGTCGAGATAAAATGTTGAGAATAAACTCGTTAAATTACGAGAAAAAACTAGTTGCATTTCAAGAAAAAAGTCGAGATAAAATGTTGAGAATAAAGTCATTAAATTATGAGAAAAAAGTCGTTAGATTACGAGAACAAATTCGTTAAATTATGAGAAAAATGACGTTAAATTTCGAGAAAAAAGTCGAGATAAAATGTTGAGAATAAACTCGTTAAATTACGAGAAAAGTCGAGATAAAATGTTGAGAATAAAGTCATTAAATTACGAGAAAAAAGTCGTTAAATTATGAGAAAAATGACGTTAAATTTCGAGAAAAAAGTCGAGATAAAATGTTGAGAATAAACTCGTTAAATTACGAGAAAAAAGTCGAGATAAAATGTTGAGAATAAAGTCATTAAATTACGAGAAAAAAGTCGTTAAATTATGAGAAAAATGACGTTAAATTTCGAGAAAAAAGTCGAGATAAAATGTTGAGAATAAAGTCATTAAATTACGAGAAAAAAGTCGTTAAATTATGAGAAAAATGACGTTAAATTTCGAGAAAAAATTCGAGATAAAATGTTGAGAATAAACTTGTTAAATTACGAGAAAAAAGTCGAGATAAAATGTTGAGAATAAAGTCATTAAATTACGAGAAAAAAGTCGTTAGATTACGAGAACAAATTCGTTAAATTATGAGAAAAATGACCTTAAATTTCAAGAAAACAGTTGAGATAAAATGTTGAGAATAAACTTGTTAAATTACGAGAAAAAGCTCGTTAAATTTCAAGAAAAAAGTTGAGATAAAATGTTGAGAATAAACTCGTTAAATTACAAGAAAAAAACTCATTAAATTACGAGAAAAAGTCACTAACACTTTAACAAATTTATTCTCGTAATTTAATGACTTTTTTCTCGTAATTTAATGACTTTATTCTCAACATTTTATCTCGACTTTTTTCTCAAAATTTAAAAAAATCTATATTCACTAAATTCATATCCATTCAAGTGCCTTGAAACACAAATTAAAACATTCCTCATAACATTAAAAAAAAAAAAGTTGCGTGGAAGTGTTTTTAAATGTTTTCTTCTATATGCATCATTTGCTTGCAAAGTAAATAAATGTGTTTTTAAGACCTGTTCACACCAAAAATGATAACTATAAAGATAATAACTATAATGATAACTATTTTACCATCCACAGCTACTCCAATGGACAATAATGTTCTGTTTATTATAAACGTGTGCTGCAGTTTTGCTCAAGCTCTTTAACGTCGACTAGATTCTGACTAGCTTTCAGTGTTTATCAGCTGGAAAAATCCTTCTGAATATGCTACCTCAGGGCTTTTACTGAGCCAAATATTCATCATGCAATATAGGAACAAGATGGGATTAAAGTGATTCAGTTTGTTTTTGTGTATGCATGATGTTTACACTTCCACTTCTTGATTTTCTCATTTTAGATTGACATGCAGAAGAAGATGCGTCTCACTGGAATCATCACCCAAGGAGCCAGCCGCATGGGAACAGCTGAGTTTGTCAAGGCTTTCAAGGTGGCGTCCAGCTTTGATAGCAAAACATACACAGTGTACAGAGCGGATGGTCAGAGAAAAGACAAAGTAAGAAATGCAAATGTTATCAATACAACACAAGCCTTCCTTATGTGCTTAAAGCTATTCATCCCTCTGACTCTTTATTTTTTTTTTAAGGTGTTTGTAGGAAATACAGATAATGATGGAACAAAGACAAACATGTTTGACCCACCCATTGTGGCCCAGTATATTCGCATCATTCCTGTGGTGTGCCGTAAAGCTTGTACTCTCCGAATGGAACTTGTGGGCTGTGAGCTAAATGGTAAATTCAGTTGGATGAACTTTGAATCGCTATTTTTATATGAATCACTTTTTTTTCATATTTACTAATTATTAGCATTTAGCACTCTCATTTTCCCTAACATGACAGTGCAGTCCAGCACAATCGGTTGCACTGATCCGCTGGGCATGAAGTCCCGTCTCATCTCTGACACGCAGCTTACAGCATCTAGTACTTTCCGTACATGGGGTATAGATGCCTTTACCTGGTACCCCCACTACGCTCGTCTGGACAAGCAAGGCAAGACTAACGCTTGGGCGGCAGCGAACAACAGTCGCTCAGAGTGGCTCCAGGTGAGACTGTGCAATGACGTGTCTAGTTTTTACAAAGCTGTTTTGATTTTCTACCTGCTGTTGTTTCCCTTCTCATCAAAAAGTAGTAGAGTGAGGGATTTATATCTTGAAATCATAATTGCTATAAAAATATACAACAATAACTCTAAATTAGTAACTAACACTATTCAGTTTTTTTTTTTTAATTTAACATCAATTACTCTGCAGGTAACTGGACCGTAGTCTGACGTTTGTCTCTTATGTTTAATGTGTTTTTTTTTTTTTTTTTTCTCATGTCATAGCTGGATTTGGAGAACCCTAAAAGAATCACAGGCATCATCACTCAGGGAGCAAAAGATTTTGGAGTTGTGCAGTTTGTTTCAGCATTTAAGCTGGCTTACAGTGATGATGGACAAACATGGAGCATTGTGAAGGATCAAATAAGGAGAACAGACAAGGTACAGTGATAACATATTTTAAATACACACTACTGTTAAACCATTATATTGTTTTTATCTTCTTCTTTTTTTTAAAGAAAGAATATGTTTAATCAGTAAAGACACATTAAATTGATCAAAAGTGACAAAAAAATATTTATGTTACAAAGATTTCGAGTATAAATGAGTAAGCATCACAGCTGTTTTCAACATTGATGATAATAATAAATCAGCATATTAGCATGATTTCTTAAGGATCATGTGACACTGAAGACTGGAGTAATGATGCTGAAAATTCAGCTTTGCCATCACTGGAAAAAAATGACACTTAAAAACCTAGAATTCAATTTAAAAAAAAAGAAAAAAATAATTTATTTTGTAAATTGTAATAATATTTCACAATATTCATGTTTTTTCTGTATTTTTGTTCAATTAAATTAAATCATTATTGTAGGGTGCGGTATCACATGCTGCTACTCAGACTTTTTTTGTTTATTGGGCACAGTGAATATTATGGTTACACTCTCTATAAACTCCCATCTTTCCATGTTGGGATATGGATAAATGATTGAAAATAATTTTCAACCTAATAACTCAGCTTTAGTTATTTTTCATTTATCACATCTTATTTTAACAGAATTCTAAAATTGAACAAAAGCCTCAAAGCATGTAAGTCTTACATTTAGTTGTTCATTTCATTTGACTAACATGTTTTTTTCCCCCTACAGATTTTCCAAGGCAACAGTGACAACAACACATACAAAAAGAACTTGTTTGAGCCTCCGTTCTTTGCCCGATTTGTGCGGTTTCTGCCCTGGGAGTGGCACGAGCGGATAACTGTACGCATGGAGCTGCTGGGCTGTGATGTTTAGTGAATGCGCTGAAGGCTGAACAAGTCTGTCAGCTTGTTGTAGGTGATGATTTGTTTCAATATACATTAGCTTCAGTTGTTTCTCTGTATTGTATTGAATTGATGTCATTATTTTGATGTACTTTTTAAGGGCTCAGTTGATCTAATTTTCAACACCTTTTGGCACAGTGACAATTTTATGAAACCACCTTTAAGTTTAAGTTAACCACCAAGTAAGTTTCAGAGAATATTGCAAAATTTGAAAAACATAAACCTGAAAGAAAAACGGAGACTAATTGTAATGCTTTATTAAAATGGTTAGCCTCACAACCAATGACCATTCTTCAAAATGTATGTCCTAATTTACAAAGAAATATACAAACTCATAAATATCTTTTACAGTTACTCCTCATTTTTGGGCACCAAGGTGAGAAAATCTATCCATGAAGCAACCTACCTGCTTCAACATGTCTTAAATATTACAGCTCACTAGTGCTGATGTCCAGTAGTTGCCCTTATTCTGCCTTCTAACACGTAGAGGAAAAAGGTCAACTTGTAATCCTGTGTCTTTTTGCTGTAAGCACTGTCTGCAATATTTTTTTTCCTGAACTAATCTTGACTGTCTGGAGTACATTTATATACAGTATGAGTCTGTTAGAAACAGTGCTGTAAATTAGAAATGAATTGAAAACACTCCAGGGAAATTTCTTTGTTGAAATTTCATGTTAAGAGTGGCAAAGCTGCTCAAATCAATTGAATTGTTTGCACTGCAGTTGCTCTACACTTTATACATTTTATAACTCGATTTTATTTGAGTCAATGTAAACAACCAAATTGGAATAGAATTGTACAATTGTGCATATATTGAGTATCTTTTGTAAAACATGTTGTCTTTAACAATATTAATAAATATGTTAAATATTTGTGCTTCTTGCTTGTGGCTCAAAATTGAAGAAGAGATTCAACATGTGCTTTTTCAGAAATAAATATGTGTGTGAGACTAGGTGATCAGTCTTTTAATCTTGTAAAAAAACCTGAAATAATTGGACTTTTAGATCTGTGGCTTTGGATTCCCTTCTCTAAGTCAAAAGAATAGGCTGTGTTGCTACATTATTGGCTAAGGTTTATCACAAAGGAAAGTGAGATCTATGACTTTTCTACACCTGGGACCAGTTGCATAAACATAGCCAGTATGTTAAGACCAACTTACTTTGTTACAAGTCTTACGTTTTGTATTCAAATTATGCAACTGACCGCTAGAATATCAAAGCAATAATACTGATTGCATGTACTTTTTATTAAATACATTTTTTTTTTTTTTTTTTTATGAATATCATGTCCCTGGAAGTAATGGCAATAATCTTTTGTTTAAATAGTTAAATTAAAATTTTAAACAATATTATAACAGTAGATATTTCATAAAACAGTAATATTATCATCAATAGAGTAGAAATGCATAGTGTTTAGTATATTATAGATATCGGTTGATGCACGTGAAATAAATAATTTGTAGATATATTTAATGTGTAGTGCTGTTTTGGAAATTTAATATTCTGGCATTTGCAGACAACACAAATACCAGAGTAGATGTCATACATTAAATCAACCAGAAGATGGCAGTAGGCATTTCGCGTCAGACTCTCCAACAAGGCCCACTAGGCGACATAGGAGAAACGGGTCCGAAGTGGCTATGAAGGGTCTATTCACTCACAGGGGAGTTCATTTCTTCCACTCCACCCAATGAAGCAAACATTATCATCGTTTTTAAAATACAGTTACAGAATGGGTTGGGTGAGGTAGAAACCGTTTTCTTTCCATTACCTGTACATTGTGAATAACCTCTCTGAGTACTTTTTTCCCTGTGTGACAGACTACTGGCCAACACACAAATCAGTCCTGTATTAAACATGATGTATGGAATGTTTTAATGGCAAGACGTTGCATTTGCTGTAATACAGTTATTCAAACATAAAGTTGAAGACATTCCTGGAAAATTTTAAAAGCTCTTACTAGAAGACAACAAATTATCACAATGACAGTATAGTTTTCCCAAATGTTTTCTCAGTGAAAGAAATGATGGGTCTTCGATGCCATAGAGTATTGTTCTGCTTGTAATTAATGAGAGAGAGAAGAAAAAAAGCTTTTCAAGAAATGTTTGTGCATCTGCAGTTCATGCTGCATTCGTCAATTCAGCTGTATCAGATAAAAAGCTACACTGTATAAAAGAGCCTTTGGGATGAAAGAGGCACAGCCTCTTGTACTAAGTAAGCAGTCTCATCACTAAAACAGGCAAAATGTAAAATATTCACAAGGCACTTGTCATTAATAGTTCTATCTGACCTATTATTAGAAAATAAAAGCTGTTAGCTGATCCAGGATCATTCTTGTCCCCATGTAGTACTATGCCCTGCACAGTCTTGGGCGACAGATAACATCTAACAATCAAGTACATTTTCATGGTTGGGTTTACATTCGTAATCTGACTGGATTTGACCACCTCTGTCTGATGTATTTATGGCTTTTGTGTGGAAAAAGATGGACACACCCAGTTAAAATGGATGTTATTGTGTGAGAAATCGAATCTCATTTCACATTATATTATATGTCCAACTCAGACATAACAAATTAATGACATCCTTGTGCAAGTTTTTTTCTTATCTGTCTGGTTAGGTATTAGAAATAAATAAGATTTTTTGTAAACGTCTTTTATGGCTATAAACTTTTCTAGGTTTACCACTCCTCTCCATAAAGATGAAAATAATACTTCACATTTCATCACTTCATTTACATTGTGAATGTCCCTAAAATTCGGCTTACTAGCAGATAAAGACAAAAATGATTTTAGGTCCTTCATAGATGAAGAACTGGGCACATCCAGCTTTTCGCTCAGTGCCTTTCAGCATAAAACACCAGCTGGTCCAAAAGGAAAACCTTCTGCTAATATTTACAGACATCTTTAAGAATGCTGCTGGTATTTGATCTGTTGGTCTCTGATCTTTGGATGCAGGGGTGAGACGGATCGCTGCATCATGGCTGACCGCCATTAACTGGCATCTGATGTACAGGGGGCAGCAATATACAAGATGGGCACTTATCTTTGAAAATAACACTTTTTAATCAGGAATGTATGCTTCTTAATTCAGTGTCTTGGAAAATAAATATAAAACTTGCACTGTTTTAAAAACCAAACTCTAACTTTTCAAGTCTCCTCAGAGATGTTTCTCCAATGTTTTTGTACTAGATTTATGATCAGATGATTCCTTTTGCAGTCCAGATTTGACCTCTATAAATGCAAAACAAAATAATTTCATTATCTTTTACATAACATTGTATAGAAAAATATGATTTACACTAACGTTCAAATCTTTGGGGTTAGTATGTTTTTGTTTTAATGAGTAAGGATCAAAAGAAGCAGTAAAGACATTTGCATTATTACAAGGAGTTTATTTCACAGGTAGATTCAGTTATTTTAAATTGTAATAATATTTCACAATATTACTGTATTTTACTGTATTTTGATCAAATAAATGCAGCTTTGGTGAGTAGCCTATAAGAGACTTCTTTCAAAAACATTTAAAAAAAATTTGCTGACCCCAAACTTTTGAACAGTAGTGTAAATATTAAAAACAAAAACTGGTTTTCAATTGTTTTTGGTAATACTTGAATAGCTTACTTGATATGCATTGCACTTGTGGCTTCTCCCACTGTCCATCTGCCATGCAGCGAATCACAGGTAGGTGGCGCTGTGTGAAGTTTTCACTGCACTGGTATCTGATGATAGAATTCACCTGATAACGATCTTTCTTGTTTCCAAACATCCTGGCATTCTCCACTTTAGGAGGGTGTTCACAAGTCACTGGAAGAGAGGAGGTCCAATCCAAACATCACATCATGCTTTTTCACAGAGATGATATTTGTTCGTGTTTGGTGGTGTGCGTACCTGGACCTGTTTTGCATGTGAAAGGCAGGTGGTAGTTGCAGGGCACGTCATTCCATTGGCCATTTTCATGCCAGATCATTACAACACAGTCTTCACCAGAGTTGAAATAATTGTCAGGCTGGTTAGGCCTCCAGTTCTCATATTGCTAAGCAGAGAAAGAGAAAAATCAAGCACTATATCTCAATCAAATAGCTCTACGCTCTTTAAAATAAAGGTTCTTTATTGGCATCTATTGTTCTTCATATTTAATAGTGTATTATTAGAAATATAACTTCTCAGCAAGATTTAGGCTTACAAGGGGGTTCCCATCTGACCAACGGAAGTCATTTTCCACTGTTTTATCGTTCAGTCCAATCCACTGATAGTCTTGTGCGTATGCTGTTGCAAGAAGAGGGTGATTACTTGTAATCAGAGAAACAACACACACTTTGAAGAATAAACACATACAGAGACGCACAAATGGCACTCACAATTGATGAAGGCTTGCTCCTCTGGAGTGATAATGCTCACCAGGTGAGCGTTTAATTCTCGACAGTGTTTCTCAGCATCCAGCCAGGTCTCTCTCTCCAAGAAATGCAAGTAACAGTTGCCCTGAAACTTGCTCCAGCCCTCCTCACATCTGTGCACATCTGAAGCAACATCACATGGTAAATTTACCAACGTTTCACCAGATATCCTCGTAGACCACTATCGCAAAATTGATAGTCACTGACACAGGATAAAAGGAATAGTTCACCCCAAAAATGAAAATTCTGTCATCATTTACTCACCCTCATGTCGTTCCAAACCTGTATGATTTTCATTCATAATAAAGGCTTATGGGCTTGGGTAAAGGTGAGTAAATAACAACAGAATTTTCATCTTTGGGTGGACTATCCCTTTAATACTTACTGTACATGCAAATAAGAAGCAAATGACAGATGCATGATGGAATGTGCTGAGGGATTCGGATGAAGTCACTTTATCTTTCAGTGTTTAAAACCAGTGTTTTAAGCAAGCGACAAATGCCTTTTACGTGGCATAATATCAGCTTATCAGATAAAGTGATTTTTCCACAATCGAAAGTATTCCAGTAGACTGACGATTAAATTCCAAATGAAGCCAAGAGAAACATCCGGCAGAAATGAGATATTTCTGGCCTCTGCTTAAATGGAAAATATGAACTGGACACTTTCTGTCTACCTCAGTTCAGAGAGTCTGCCCCTTCTTGTCTGAGTTACTAAAGGGTTGTAGTTGCTATATTTTTACAGTACCTGCAAATCCATCATTTCATCCTGTATGACGCTGAGGTTTAACTGAAAAACTGCAACAGGTTTCCACAAAATGGACTATGAAAACTTTCACAAAAAACAAATACGTCTTGTGCTTCTGTGGGACGCTCATTGCACCATAGCGACATCTAGAGTTGTGTGACACCTTTAAGGTTGTTTTTGAAAGACCGTTAGTAGAATTAGCTGAAGCAGCCTCATACCAATCTCACAGTGGTCTCCTTCGTAGCTGGGCAGACATAAGCATTTGAAAGTGTCCTCTACCTCCACACAGGTGGCTCCATTGGCGCAAGGGTTTGAATGGCAAACATCAACCTCTGCAAATAAAGGTTTAGCGATTAAAGCTGACTACTATGAAGATGCCCTGAGGTAGGCCAAGCTTAGCAGAGAGCATCATTGAATCAGAACTCATAGAGCTGCTTCTATACCGTAAGCCAATCTCTTGAATAATTATACCATCAATATTTTGATAAGCTGAGAAGACTGAAGGAGAGATCAGAGTCAGTTGTGGTTACTGTAAGAGCGCTGACCTGGGATGAGTTTTTATGCCTCTCATGAGGAGCAGATCAGCACTCTTACAGTCTCAGAAACAGAAGCAGAATTTTAGAGTTCAGATTCATGTGAAGATGGACGAGAAGTATGAGCATGTACCAGGTGTTAGCAGGCGTGCTGATTAAACCAGACTGCAGCAAAGGCACAGCTGAACAAAAACAACACAGGTGAACAGTCACTGAAAAAGACATCTGGACACAAGTGCTGAGTAAACTGAAAATTACTTAACCACACACACATGCCACATAACCTGTAAAATGGACTGTGAGGACACGAATCAGGCATGAGCAAACTGAACAGAAGTTACTTGCAAATGAAATGCAAACAGTGAGACAATAGGAGACAATCATTTGATTCATTTGAACACATAGATCAGCCTGAAATAAGAAACAACATCTGTTAAAGGTAAATAAAAATGTTTATCATATATTTGTGTGACTTTACAAGAGCATATGATATAACTGATTCAATTCAGTCTGACTCACCATACTGGCACTCTTCCCCATGTAGTCCAGGTGGGCAGTGACAGAGACCCACACCATCCTTCACTGAACACACCCCGGCTCCACAAGGGTTTGGATCACATGGGTTAAGAAAGGCTATTATGTTTTTTGAGAAAGAAACAGAGCAAGATATGAAACCATGATGGCAAAGAGCAGTTTTTGTCTCCAAAGATGAGAAGAAATAGATTTCGATGTTAGGACGCACCAATAAGCTGATCATTATTTTCATGCAATGGACGATAATCAGCTGATTGTAGCATATTATCAAAAAAGAAAGAATGTAGGGAAGGGACTTGGTTCTATTCGTCAGTTCTTTACTGGATTTTGAGAGTGTGTTGCACTAAAAAATGAATGCGAGCTTGGAGTCAGTTAAGGTAGGGTAGGGTTTAAGTGGACTAAATGATTGGAGTAGTCCTGCATATGTCACCAGTCTGTCATTTTCACCAGTTGTTATGATATTTTGATTAAACATTACAGAGAAAAATTAAGATTAAAATGAAACATACATGGATCAATAATTCTCAAAAACATGCTTCTACAAAATTTTCATTTCATGCTGAATTTAAATGACAGCAAAGCAAAATTAAGTATCCAATACTGGCCAATACAATACATTAAAAAATATACTGGCCAGTAACGGATATGCTACTGATATATCATGCATCTCTGTTCTATATTTTGTGTATTTTATGCAAAAGGAATCTCACCATTCACAACAGGTCCTTCGGTGACAGAAGGACTCTGTAAAGAGGCAGGCTCTGTGGTTGAAGACAAAGTTGCAGAAGTAACAGCCTCAAGTTGACTGATGATTCCCTCTGGTTCTGAAGCCACTCGAGGTCCTGCAGCATCACTGTACAGGCCTGATGGCCCTTGAGCAGATAGTACAGCTGAGGGAGCATCACTGGAGTTCACAGTTGGTGTGTCAGTGACTGGGATCCATTCATGTTCTTGTCCACTAGCATAGACACTTTGGTCATCTCCACTACCTGAGGACAGCCTGATGTTGCCACTATACTCCACCTCTCCCCTTCCTAGCTTCATTACTTGGAAGGGCTTGTTGGGTATTTTCATTATGCCATTATTGGTGAAAAAGGTGATATCACCGCTAGCTGATTCCCCTGATCTTTCTCCTGATTCAATGGCATAGCCTCCAGATGTAAATCCACTTCCCTCACCAGACCCAAATAACAAAAGCCCAGAAGCTTCTTGTGCAGGAGGTTGTTCTGTGAGATCAGTGAAGCCAGACTCCAAAAATGTCAGACCAGAAAACGCTAAACCACTCCCAGAGCCGCTGTGGACCCCTCTAACTCCAGAGATATCACCACTCATCCCAGAGATATCACCATTCATCCCAGAGATATCACCGCTCATTCCAGACCCTGAGATGTGTCCTGATCCGCTGAAATCCACATGGCTTTCAACCAACTCCTGTTCTAAATGTGGAGCAGTGGACACCTTCACCCACGGGTTATCCACCATGATGATGCCACTGCCATCGATTAATGAAATTCCTGACGGGAAACCACTGAATACTGAGGACTCCTCACTGGAACCTGATCCTGAGGAGATGCCAGAAAGTTCTCCACTCTCGTCGCTCGCTCCTGAGCTGCTGGAAAAGTCTGAGGTAGATCCACTTTCTTCAGAGCTATACCCTGACCCACTGCCTGATCCCGATCCAGAGGTGTCCACACCAAAGAGGTCCAAGCTCTGGCCGATGGGGAAGGTGAGGCTCTCGGTGCCTCCCTTCCCAGCCTCCTCAGGTCTCCCTGAAGCTGATTCAACTCCTGATAAAACTGTGTAACTTTCTGAAAAGATTACTAGGTTATCTAAGCCACTGCCAGATCCTGAAGAGTCTCCAGACCCGCTTGGCAGAACCCCGCTCCCACTGGCTCCAGAAGAGTCTCCACTTGACACAAATGACCCACTTGGCTGATCCCCGCTCCCACTGCCCAATAGATCATCAGTGCTACTTGCCCCAGAAGACTCTCCAATGCAACCAAATGATCCACTCTGCTGATCCCCGCTCCCACAGCTCAACATACTGTCAGTGGCACTGGCCCCAGAAGAGTCTCCACTCGAAACAAATGACCCACTTGGCTGGAAACCGCTCCCACTACTCAACATATCGTCAGTGCCACTGGTCCCTGAGGAGTCTCCACTTGAAACAGATGACCCACTTGGCTGATCCCCGCTCCCACTACTCAGATCGTCGGTGCTGCTGGCCCCAGATGCATCAGATCCAGAGGGTTCCACAGGGATGGAAGTAGTGACAGGGGTACTTTCTGAGGAAACAAAGACACACACAGAATCTAAGGTACTGCACCCTAAACAAAATGAACACTTCTGATGCATATGTCGCCTGTTTTTTGTTCTATTTATTCAAATATACATTACAATGCAATTCATACACACAATGACTTAAAGGGACAGTTCACCCAAAAATGAACATTCTATCATCATTTACTCACCCTCATGTCATTCCAAACCTGTATGACTTTATTTTCTCTGTGGAACATAAAGAAAAAAATTCTCTCTCTCTCTCTTATTTTTATTCTTATTCTTAGTCAATGTTAACCATAACTGTTTGCTTGCCAAGATTCTTCAAAATATCACCTTCTGTTTTTCGCAGAATAAAGTCAGGTTTGAATACAGGTTTGGAATGACATGAAGGTAAGTAAACAGAAGTAGCTAACTTTTTGGGGGTGAACTATCCCTTCAAATAGACATCTTCAATCAAGTTTTTTAAAAACAATTAAGAAAAACATGCAAAAAAAAATATAAAACAGGAAATGAGAAGACCCATGTAGACCCTCATTAATTATGTGTAAAGGTCAATAAGTCATCCCTAATTTTTATTTCACTTTTTATGACAAGGCAAGGTTGTAACATGTCACACAGTGTGATCCCCAAAAACGTAATAATATACTATGATATACATTATATTATATATTAAATATAAAATTATATTTAAACATTCTTTTTATTAATTATACATTTTATGTTTGATTCAGGCATATATCTTTTTCTTATCTGTCTTTGACTTATATATGTATCCTGAGATACATTACCAGGTCTGTGGAAAGCAGGAAAGGACGTCATGCTCACTATCTTTTCCTCATTCACACTCTTATCTGGTTCACTTTCATTCAGAGATAGAGCCAGATCCACTATATATAAAAAATGACAAATATGTAATTAATCATTTTGTATAAATAATCAACAGACTTAATAGTTTACATTTCAACAAAGTTACACTTTATAGCCTGTATTTGACTATAGATGTTACCCTTGACGCAATATGCATCGTATTTGGAGTGCAGGTCAGGAGAGCCCGTCTGGTTGGGAAACATGTAAACTGTGTGAACTCCAGCCATCCCTCCACCACACTGCTGCCGGGGGTTATTGATGGAGTAACGTATGCTGCGGTCAAGAAGCCAGCCAGGACGGCACTTATCAAAGCCCAGCTTCCAAGCAGCATACAGGTCTCCTGTGGAGGCCAGGGAGGCATTCTGGTCCTGGCAGTAAGCCAATGCCTCATCGTAAGTGAATCCCTCGAATGAACTTGCATGGAAAACTTCCCCTGAAACGTGAACATTTACTGAAAACTCAAGCTACACTGAGTGATTCAGAGTGATTTTGTATCCCATGAGAGAATCCCGTTAACAATGAAATGTTTAGGGGGAAAAATTAACTGCCTATTTTGGGGCATAATTAGAAATGAGCCAATTCAGGGTGTGTGGCCCTTTAAATCTGGTGCTCCACGCCCCAAGAGCTCGCACTTGCCTTAAACAACATAAAAAAAAGTTCAAATAGCTAATATAAACCTCAAAATGGATCTTTACAAAGTGTTCGTCATGCAGCATGTCTAATTGCGTAAGTACAGTGTTTATTTTGATGTTTACATTAGTTCTGAATGAATTTGAGGCTGTGCTCCGTGGCTAACGGGTAATGCTACACTGTTGGAGAGATTTATAAAGAATGAAGCTGTGTTTATGCATTATACAGACTGCAAGTGTTTAAAAATGAAAATAGCGACGGCTCTTGTCTCCGTGAATACAGTAAGAAACTATGGTAACTTTAACCACATTTAACAGTACATTAGCAACATGCTAACAAAACATTTAGAAAGACAATTTACAAATATCACTAAAAATATCATGTTATCATGAATCATGTCAGTTATTATTGCTCCACCTGCCATTTTTTGCTATTGTTCTTGCTTGCTTACCTAGTCTGATGATTCAGCTGTGCACATCCAGACCTTAATACTGGCTGCCCTTGTCTAATCCCTTTCATAATGTTGGGAACATGGGCTGGCATATGCAAATATTGGGGGCGTACACCCTGACTGTTACGTAACAGTCTGTGTTATGTTGAGATTCGCCTGTTCTTCGGAGGTCTTTTAAACAAATGAGATTTATATAAGAAGGAGGAAACAATGGAGTTTGGACTCACTGTATGTCATTTCCATGTACTGAACTCTTGTTATTTAACTATGCCGAGGTAAATTCAATTTTTGAATCTAGGGCACCTTTAAAGCATATTTATTTACTTATATACCCACTCTTTGTTCACATAGCAGTTTTTATATATTTATGTAAAGTCTCTTACCCCTTGGTTTATCCATATAGCAGTACACATCATAACGTTCATCAGCAGGACGCAGTCCATAAGACCTCACACCAGGAACATGCTCCAAATCGCCAGAGCATTTGTCACGTGGAGACACAATAGGATACCTGCATATAATAGCCATTTACATACATTTGTAAATATGCAGTACATTCCTGCTGTATAACAAGTGTGGGTATCCGCAGGTCGGAATAATGGTTGTGCCGAAAGGTCTTTACAATTGGTCGTGTAAGTTGCCTTTTAGGGTGTGGGGTAGTGTTAGGGGTTTAGTTTCTGTTGTAGCATTATTGTGTACCTTTCGGCATGCTCCATTACTCTGACCTGCAGCTATCCCTGTCTCTGGTATAAGACAGATCATTCCACTAGAAGCATTTGTCATCTGCCCTGCCACAAATATTTTTTTGAATATTTATATTTTGAAGATTATACATAATAAATATATAAATATAAACAAAAATATACATATACAAACAATTTATTGACCAGTCATACCTGACAGTCTGATCTAAGAGCCAACCAGCATCACATTGATGGTAACCAGCCTCATAGGCTGCCTGCAGCTGCTGGGAGCTGGCAATGACTGCACCGATGCTCTTACATGCAAGCTGAGCCTCCACAAAGTCAAAGGCATAACGACTGGAGCTTGCACGGTAATGGAAGACCACTCCTGTGCAAGGAATTAGCAACAATAGGTGTCAATGGATTTATCTAACTCATTGTGATATTATTTCAGTAACTTTCAGTAAGGTGTAACTCTAGCTTAATATATTAATGTGCATTTTAATATGTATAATTCAGGAGTTCACTATGGATGGTGTATAAAGAAATCCTGCATTGTTTTTTTAGTACAATATTGTAAGAGATTCACTAGCCCCAGCGCAATTGGTCCAAAGGATCAAAATATACTATAGTACTTTTTTGTGAGGAACAAGTCCAAATCTAAGCAATTATTCATAGATAATGATCTGACCAATCAAGTTACCATATACCCACAATCTGACCATAATTTATGGTCTTTTCGCAGTATTTAATGCATGTATCAAATCACAGAGAATGTATAATCCTTAAAGGGATAGTTCACCCATTGACTTCCTACTATGTAAGTCAATGGCTACTGTCAACTGTTTGATTACCAACATTCTTTAAAATATCTTCTTTTGTGTTCAACAGAAGAAAGAAACTCTGGAATTCAGGTTTGGAACAACATGAGGATGAGTAAATGATCATTTTGGGTGAACTGTCCTATTATCACATTACTCTTTACTGTATATTTTAATATTGACACATACCTATGGCAGACATTATAGCTTCGCTTCCATTCAGATGGGATAAATCAGAGCCGAGATCAGTCCTGTCAGTGACCCCTTCCACAGTGTCCGTAACTACCTCAACAGAGCTGGGAGGTGGTGAAAGCGGCAGCTGGGAAATATTTAGTGCAGTATAGGGAAACTCAACACTGGTGGTTACTGAGGGCTTATATGTTACAACTTCTCCCTGTAGTTCACTTTTTGTGGAGGTGGGCTTTAAAAAGACCTGGGGGCTTTCTGTGATTGTGTCAACCCACAGGACACCACTGCCGGCCTCCGTGGTCGTCTCGATTTCAAATGGAAATAAGCCTGAACCCTCCTCACCCATTTCTAAATAAAAGAATATATAAACAATACACACTTGTCAGTTCCTACTCAATTAACTTCAACAGCTACTCATATATTATTGTGGATTATTGGATCAACAAAGATAAAACAATTACAAATATATGTGTATGTGTAAAGACATTCATAAAGGATAAAATTGTTTTTTTGTACCAGAGTAGCAAAAAGCATCATAGCGGGAGTCCGGGAGGGGGTAGCCGGTCTGATTGGGAAACAGATAGACGGTACGCACTCCCAATAGGCCACCCCCACACTGCGGTCGGGCGATGTTGATGGGGTAGCGGACGCTCCGGTCTGCCAACCAGCCTGCGTTGCAAACATCCATACCACCTTTCCACGCCAGATACAGCTGTCCTGTGGTGGCCAAGTTGGCACCCAGCTTTGCACACTCAGCTTCTGCCTCCTCAAAAGTGAATTTGTTAGGGGAAGTAGTGTGGAACACTTTTCCTGTAAGACGAAACGGAATGCTTTTTAGCAACATTTTTCAAGCAGGTTGGCTAGTTTTCTGCCATCACAAACACGTACCTGTCATTTTCTCAGCAAAGCAGTACACATCATATGTCTCATTCACATCTCTCACTCCATATGTCCTCACTCCTGGAAATTGGTACTTGTCTCCATAGCAAGCCTCACGAGGATCATGAATAGGGTACCTTTATTCCAAAAGAAATTGCATTATTTCCGTCACATTTTCAAACAAACTAAATATACATTGTAAGAAATGTCTATAATTTTGACATAAAAAACTGTAAAAAATGCAAACATTTTATAGTAAAAAGCAGATTTCAGTTGTTCAAGTATATTGATATATTAACATTATATAATTTAATGGAATATGCAGTTATAAGCTGGTAAATATACATGCTCCAATATGCCATCCTGTAATACCTGAAACATTATATTTAAACGTTGAATTTCCAGACACCACAACTGCCTTTTTTTTTACTGTAAATTTGCCAGGATATGTTAACTGACCTGACGGTCTGATCCGCAAGCCAGCCAGCATCGCACTGATGGAATCCCTCATCATAAGCTGCTTGGAGTTGCTCCGGAGTGGCAATCACTGCACTGTTTTGAATACAGGCTGCCTTGGCCTTCTCGAAAGTAAGGGTGTATCGCGTGGTGATTGCACGATAGTGGAAAACAATACCTAAGAAACAGAAGTACATCCTTTTTCACATTTCTGACAGAAAAAGCACAAAACAATACAATACAAACAAAAGCAGTACCTTGAACTTGGACGTCCACAGTATCATGATTATCCTCTATCCCATGCATGACCTCACAGCGATACACTCCTGAGTCATTGGAATGGAGCTCAGTGATCTTAATGGATGCGTCTGTGGGTGTCATTGGGTATCCCACCATGGTGACTCTATCCAGATAATTTCTGTCAATGTTTACTAACCCTTCAGATGCCACTAAAATGTTTGTAGTCTTTTCTTTGGTGACCAGACTCCATTTGATCCGGTGAGACAAAGGAGCAATGGTGGGGGCACCAGGGTCATTGACTGTATTGTCCAGGAAGTAACAGGGCAGAACTAATGTGTCACCCATCAGAGGCCGGAGAGGAACCTCATTGGGTATGCTGACTCTCAGTGGGATTTCAGGCTCTGTGATGACATATGAGGGTATGGAAAATACAAGGATATGGATCAAAACACCGTGACATAGCAAAAAAGACAGCTCAATGAATAGTGAACAGTTTCATTATGTAATTTGCACAATGAATACGCACCAGTGTAAACGTAATCGAAAGACCCTGTGGCTGAGAAGACCCAGAAACACATGCTCAGCAAAAGCAAGGACAGCATCGTTTACCTACAGGTTTAAGAGAACAGGTTTAAGTTATCACCATCATGTTTGCACATACTGAGCAACAACTAATGCATTTTCAGTTTTTAATGTATATGAGAAGACAACTTGGTCACACTTTATATTAGGTGTCTTTAACTACTATGTACTTACATAAAAAAAAACATGTTAGGTACAATGTACTTATTGTGTTTATGTTGAATTGCAAAACACTTTTGCTTCTATTGAGGTGGGATACGCCAACGGGTAAGGTGGGATTTGGTGGTATGGTTAAGTTTAATTGTGGGTAAAGGAAGTCGTAAGGGAAGGGTCAACAGTGTAATTATATTATATTATGTAATTACAGAAATTACAGCTGTAAATACAGGCAGAATTTAAAACAAATATATATATATAGTAGTAGAATGCAAAAACAATTATGTACACATTAAGTGCACTGAACCAAATAATTCATTTAAATGTTAGCACATAGTATTTAAAGTGGGACCAACAACTTCTATATTGCGTCCTGCTAAGGTTTATTCTGACAGCATATACTGTATAAAATAAATGCAATGTGGATTTCCATGTTCATAACAAAGGTTTGGTAAAATAAGAGGTTTTTGAGAGAGAGAAAAACCAACATGTAATTTTCAGTTCCCAAAATTACCACAGGAACAGTACAGTTCTCATGCCAGTATAAGCTGGTCATCTCTGTACCAGGCAGTTTGGGAATTAACTTGCCGTTAATTACTGATTGTCTGCCATGCATGGATAGACAAAAGATTGCTGTTCATCTAGTTCAAAAAGTTTCATGGGAAAATACTATAGCTTAAAAGGTTTGCCTCTCTTGACAAACATACTACATTTATAAATCATTGCCAGTTTTGGCCTGCTTTTAGGAATGATGCTATTTATTTGACTTGCTGCAGAGCATTCAACAGCACTTCCTATACATAGACTTATCTACACATACTGCAAGAGCAGAGAGACACTTATTCATATCTAGAGCTTTTTATATACTATTCCATATCGAGTTTGTCCTCACCCTCCTCTCGTCCAAATCTAATCTTATAAAGCAAACAACATAAAAATATCTGAGAAAGTGTGCATACACTCTGTGACCTTTACACAAGCCATTTTTAATGTATGAGGTCCCTCAAATTACTATAGTGAAAAATGATGTTGAAGCTAATTTAGAAATATTATGTCATTTTATATAAAGCACAGAAAAACAAATAAGCTATTTGGAAAATGTGTGCAGTGTTTTTGTTAAAGTGCTCTGGACTGTGTTTAGAGAATGCACAAAGGAAAAAGAATGATAAGATTAAATCAGTTGCCAAAGTTGGTTTCATGGGAAACAGGCTTAATGGCTTATGTGTTGGTCTTAGTTTTCCTTTTAAGTCCTTAAAGTGATGTGTTTCTCCCAGTTTAAGCTTAATTGGACATCATTCAAGATTTAGAAAGCTGTGGAAAGATAAAGAATTGATGAAAATTATAATCACTGCTCAAAGGTGAAACATTACAAGTTGTATGTGTTTTGTCAAGCACAGCAGACGGCATGTGAGATAGAGATTAAAAACAACTATTCCTAAAATTAGTATACTGTACGTAACCTTACAAAGATACAAGTGTCAGTTAAATGACCTAATGACTTAATGCTGCAGCAGTTAATCTCTGTGTGATCCCCTCAGACAGACCATGAAACGTGCTACAGTGAATTAAGAGTAATTCTTTGGACAACATGTGGCACCATGTGAATGAAAATGGGTCGACAACAAAACTGCAGGGTCTTGCAATTACCAAGTCCTACATAGTAACTGTAACTTTGGAAAGCAAGTTAAATAAAGATAAACCTACTTGAAAAAATAGCACATTTTGATGCATTTCAGCATTTTACAATTTTATAGCCAGCAATATTATACCTTACAGGAGTAGGGAGAGTCAATGAAAATGAAAGGCAGCATCTCTCAGCCCACATGTTGTGACAGTAAGAAGGAAAATAATCAGTTGTTGTGGTCTAATCTATCTGCAATGTCAACTTTAAAACATCAATGCAGACAAAAGAAAAAGATTTAAGTGGATATCCCTGTATAGGCACAAGAAGTATTGACTAGCTATTTGGTGTAGACCTGAACTGTCTACAAACATATATGAGAGGTATATGAGCTTTCTGGAGTGTCTATACCAAGGCAGAGCTTGCTGAAGGTCAGGAAGGTTGCATTTAAGAACACCAGCATCATAACAACACATTTAAATATACATCAAGTTTCTCTGAAGTAATAACTTATATGAAAAAGCAACGAAATTAACTTTTTAATTCAACTCCAATTTAAGCAAAGTATCAGAAAGGTGTCCTGTTACAAAACCACTTTCAGTCATAATTCAAAACGCAATGGTTACTGGTCAATATTTTTTCATATTTATTATGATTATTCCCATAACATCCTGCAGCAGCCATAATATCTCCACACTATTTGATTAACTTTACTGTGAAAGACATTTGAATATTTAATACCAACTCTGTGTGAAAGAATGAGTGATGGTTGACAACTTTCAGCTTGAATTTTGTAATCCCACATTATCTGAATCATTTAATCTATCCTGAACATTTGGATACAGTAGCTACACATAATCAAGCCAGTGATGACAGCGCTCACCTGTACAGCCAGAGCAACCATAACATAAAGCCAAACTATACATCACCTGTATAATGCAGTGTCCTTCTGAAACGATTATAGTCCTTGATTGCAGATGAGTTTCAGGTCTCTGATGGCACGCGAGTCACTCAGTTCAAACCCGTAATAAAAGTGTCGCGTGTGCTGTAAAGTTCAGAGGCGCTTCTGGCAGAGGAATGAGAAGCAGAAAGAAACTCTTTTCAGAGGGAAACGCGTTTAACTGGACAGGAGCTGGAAGGGGGGCTAGGGAATGAGAGGTGGAGAAAAGGCGCACATAAAATTTCCACGTATGATGTAATTTGGCTATACACAGAGCGCAAATATAACATGCGCAAATAATGACGATATTTATGTCGACAGTGCTCTTGATCCTCTTTGAGTCATAATGCATCATTGGAAGGCACAATGCTAGCTTTTTAGACGGGTAATATATTTATATGATGTCGCGATATTGGTTTTAAACACCTAATTCAAACCCAGTTAAATAATTTTTCCCCCTTCCAATTCCAATTTCATTTTTGCTGTAGCTATGAACACAGTACAACACTGTTCCCTGTTAGCTGGGATACTGTTTTACCTACAGATATGTTCTTTAAAGACTGGTGTATATTTTTACCTGGGTCATTACCAGAAATGTAATGGAAAACTAGCCCTATGCTAAACATTTTATAGTACATAATTGATTTTTTTCTTTTCTTTTTTTTCCCCAAGATTGATTTCATGTATTCTGAGTTTCCCAAAATCCCTAATGCTGTTTTCAAATATTGTAGCCTACCTCTTGGTCGCAAACATCCATCATATTAATTAAGCGTTCTGGAGCTGCAACATTAACATGAGTGGAAAGCAGAAACACAAGGCTTCATTCAGCAGTCTGGCCCACCCCGTTGTTCCTCTCAAACTTGCCTTTCAGAGGAACATGACAACGTATCCCATTGAAGAGAGTCACTATTTGAGAACCTTGCAATGTCTCACAAAACATAAGAATACAGAGTACCCAATAAAGAACGCAGTGTGCTTTGTGTCAATGTTTAGGGGAAAAAAAGCTGCAGTATGACATATTTAGATCTGATTTTCATTTATTCCTGAAGGTGTTTTAGTTTGTGTATTACATGCTAATTTAAAAACGTTAGGTTTTTAAATCTCAGACCATCCATTTCTCCAATATTAACCTGTCTATTACACGGCAGAGCCACAGAGACAACCGGTTATGAGCCGGCGTTTAAACTCAGTTTAGGTTTAGATGGGAGGAACATTCTCTCTGTTTCTTTTGGATGGTGATTACAAACTGTAACTGAACTGCTTGGAATGGACTTCAAAGAGGAGGTTCCCACTGTGAGTTTGTGTGAGACCATTATCCTCTGTGCTTTTATTCTGCAGTTTGTGTGTATAAAATGAGATGCAAAGGTATGTTTGAAATTTGCCCTGGTGTGTTAACCTGCTCTGGTTAACCTGTGTCCATTTACACCTTTAAAGGGACACAATGCCTTAGTGCTAAATTATATCTTATTACTTTCAGAACTGTCAGAAAAAAGGTATCACCACTGTCACTGGTACAGTAAAAAAGCAAAAAGTTACTAATATGTACCTTTAAAGTACTAATATGTTCATTTAAGGTACTAATATCTACTTTTAAAGTACTAATATGTACCATTCATAGGGTAAGCAAGGTATAAAGATGTACCTTTTGACTTTTGTGCCTTAGGGTACTGCCCCAGTGACAGCACTGTACCTTTTCGGTAACACTTTACTTGAAGGGGTGTGCATAAGACTGACATGACACCTTCATAATCATGACATGACACGTGTCATGAATATGAAGGAGGTTTTATGAATGTTTATGACAACTGTCATTAAGTGTCATTCGCTCAATTATGTCATTTTTAATGCAAAGATGACATTGTTTGAGATGTCCGAGTTATGACAACTATTTTTCATTTCATGTTTTTTTTGTTTTTGTTTTTTGTTTTTTTAAGTTTACTCCAACAGAAGGTCAGATAATAGACAATTTCAAATTTCGTAAAAAAAAAGATGACACTGTTATAAAATAATGGTAACACTTTATTTTAGAGTCTTTTAACTAGTTGCTTATTACTATTAGCATTCATATGGCTAAAATATTGGCTGTTTATTAGTACTTATAAAGCACATATTAATGCCTTATTCTGCATGATCTTATTCTACATTCTTAATCCTACCCAATACCTAAACCTAACAATTAACTATAATAAGCAGTAAATTAAGAGTTTATTGAGGGAAAAGTCATAGTTAATCGTTTATATATGTGTTCCCTATACTGAAGTGTTACCAAAATAATGTCATGTAATGATAACCCATAAAGCTAAGTAGTTTTTTAAGTTTGATAATTAATCTGCTATGTCATGTTTATGACAGGTTATGATGTTTTGCTAATGTCAAGTTGTCATGACAAAGACACTGACAGGTTATGATGTGTTGGTTTATGTCAAGTTGTCATGACAAAGACACTGACAGGTTATGATGTGTTGGTTTATGTCAAGTTGTCGTAACAAAGACATCTCAAACAATGTCATCTTTGCATTAAAAATGACATAATTGAGCGAATGACATTTAATGACAGTTGTCATAAACCTGCATAAAACCTCCTTCATATTCATGACACGTGTCATGTCAAGATTATGAAGGTGTCATGTCAGTCTTATGCACACCCCTTCAAGTAAAGTGTTACCACCTTTTCTTCTGAGAGTAAAAGCAATGCAATTAAATTTACATTTTTAACAGAACATTAAAAATAGTCAGTTCTTCCCTTATATGACATATAAATCTGAATGAAATGGCTTCTCGAACAAGAAAAAATGTAGGAAGGGACTTGATGTTGTTCATCAGGATCATGGAACGTTGTTGTTTTCTATTTCTGAGAGCTTGTCAGTTAAGCTTTTTCCATAAGTTTAATAGGGAAGGTGTAGGACGTAGCGTAAGCTTTTTGAACTGCGAGAGTTTTACACCTTCTTTGTAAGTTGAATATGGAAGGCGGTCTTTTTTTTTTTTTTTTTAACACAAATGCATCGTTTCATTTCAGAAGGGCTTTATTAACCCACTGGAGCCATGTGGAGTACGTTTATGATGGATGGATGTGGATGGAATCACTTTCTTCAGCTCATGCTTGTTGGTATTGCTCACTGCCATTTTAAAGCTCGGATGCGTCAGGATATTTATTAATATATCTCCGATTGTGTTCATCAGAAAGAAGAAAGTCATATAAACCTAGGATGGCTTGAGGATGAGTAAAGCTTGGGGTAATTTTCATTTGAAAAGTGAACAAATCCTTTAAATGATCACACGGCAGTTCACACTGATATAGTAAATGTTTGTTGTTTAGAAGATATTGATTTGAGTAGAAAAGCAATCTTGTAAGGTACAACCTATTTGCCGGTTTTTAAGCAATCAAGCTGACTTTTGGTGATTGACGTTGACAACACGCACAGTTCCAAGTGAAGCCTTCAGGGACCTGTGGACATTTCACTGTCCTGAAGGGTTCTTTTCATCAAAAAGGCCAAACGCTTGAAAGACATCAGGCGTTCTCCTCACTGACAATCTTGTTTCTATAGAGGAAGAGAAAACTCAGGTCTCAGGAGAGACACAAAAGCCTCTTCGCAAGCCTGTGTGAGGAAACAGAATTCCTCAGGGCAGTCTGTCACTCCAGGTGCTTTCTGCCATTCTGTGTGGTGGCACTGGACTGTTTGCCCTTAAACGTACCAAGAAGAATGAAGAGAGGTAAAGTACTGCCTCACCTCCAATCCAGAAAGACATTCGAATTTTTTTTTTCGCTGACTGGTGCAATTATATGTTTCACTGACTTGCATACCACAGAATTGATTTATAGATGAACGTCTGAATTAGTTTGTGAAGTTTTTGCTACTGCTAAATCTAACATAACCTGGCCCAAGATGTTTTGCACTCAGTGGCTCCCTGCTGTCGGGAAATAGGCTTTCTTTCACAGGGAGCGCCTTCACATGGTATTTTTGGACAGCGCAGAACATATTTATTTTCCTGCTGGAACTGAACAGTGCATTGTGCGCCATAGGTTTCTAGAGCACTGTGTAAGTCCCTGAGCTGAAGAGAAGGACGCCAGCTCTCTCTCAATAGTGTCCATTTACACACCTCACTTAAAGCTGCTGCACGCCTCATTTACTCTGTTAATTGTCACTGTTTGGTGCATTGAAATACTGTTATACCATTGACTCATTTAAATAGTATAGACAAAATTATGTACATCCTTTAGAAGATGCAAAGCATATGCTTATCTTCAATTGCATCCAAAAGGCCTGAATAAAATCCTGATTACTGTATATGAAGACTTGAGATGAAAAAGCCTCTAAGTGCCATCTGAAATTTTCTTCTAAAATTAGCATTTTTATCAAGCTCGTATGTTTAGGTTCAGTAATTTCACTTTAATGGCAATTAATATGTCATTTTCATTACCATTAAAGTGAAGTAACTGAACATAAACATACAAGCTTGATAAAAATGCTAATTTTAGAAGAAAATTTCAGATGGCACTTCCTCATCTGAAGTCTTCATATGTAAATATTTTAGCAAACAAAAAATGTAAATGAGATCTATAAAATCCACAATTAATAATTATTAATCATGAAATAAAATGAAAAAAAAAAATAGTACAAATGTAAAATAGTTTTTATTTCTCATAAGATTTTCCCCATCATAATGCAAACAAAATTCCTGAAATTCTGAACACCACCCACCTTACCTTTTAAAGGACAGATTTTCACACATTGAAAAGTCTTTGCATGAATTCACCCCAGTCCACGCGTACCATTAGGAATTTGAAGCAGACGCAATTCCTTTGCAAGCATGTGTGTGTTTGCTTAAGTGTGTGAACATTTAAGGGGAGACGTAGAACAGTATTTCCTTATCCACAGGAACAGACCTGACATTATACTTGTAGTTTAGCAGCTGATTAAAGACTCTATCTACAGCTCAGATAATTGCTGTTAGCATGTTTCACATACCTACACATCTCACAAGCTACTGTCTGTTTATTAAATCATATGCAGTATTACTTATTTTATGAAGGGAAGTAGAAAACTGGTAGTCTTGCAATGCAATAATTTACAAATCTCATAAACTTATATTTATTCACAATAGAATATAGATAACATATCAAATGTTGAAAGTGAGACATTTTGAAATGTCATGCCAAATATTGGCTCATTTTGGATTTCATGAGAGCTACACATTCCAAAAAAGTTGGGACAGGTAATAATAAGAGGCCGGAAAAGTTAAATGTACATATAAGGAACAGCTGGAGGACCAATTTGCAACTTATTAGGTCAATTGGCAACATGATTGGGTATAAAAAGAGCCTCTCAGAGTGGCAGTGTCTCTCAGAAGTCAAGATGGGCAGAGGATCACCAATTCCCCCAATGCTGCGGCGAAAAATAGTGGAACAATATCAGAAAGGAGTTTCTCAGAGAAAAATGGCAAAGAGTTTGAAGTCATCATCATCATCTACAGTGCATAATATCATCCAAAGATTCCGAGAATCTGGAACAATCTCTGTGCGTAAGGGTCAAGGCCGGAAAACCATACTGGATGCCCGTGATCTTTGGGCCCTTAGACGGCACTGCATCACATACAGGATGCTACTGTCATGGAAACACAATCCACCGTGCCATTCGCCGTTGCCGGCTAAAACTCTATAGGTCAAAAAAGAAGCCATATCTAAACCTGATCCAGAAGCACAGGTGTTTTCTCTGGGCCAAGGCTCATTTAAAATGGACTGTGGCAAAGTGGAAAACATTTCTGTGGTCAGATGAATCAAAATTTGAAGTTCTTTTTGGAAAACTGGGACGCCATGTCATCCGGACTAAAGAGGACAAGGACAACCCAAGTTGTTATCAGTGTTCAGTTCAGAAGCCTGCGTCTCTGATGGTATGGGGTTGCATGAGTGCGTGTGGCATGGGCAGCTTACACATCTGGAAAGGCACCATCAATGCTGAAAGGTGTATATATACAAGTTCTAGAACAACATATGCTCCCATCCAGATGTCGTCTCTTTCAGGGAAGACCTTGCATTTTCCAACATGACAATGCCAGACCACATACTGCATCAATTACAACATCATGCCTGTGTAGAAGAAGAAAACATAGAAAACATTTGGTGCATCATAAAGAGGAAGATGCGACAAAGAAGACCTAAGACAGTTGAGCAACTAGAAGCCTGTATTAGACAAGAATGGGACAACATTACTATTCCCAAACTTGAGCAACTTGTCTCCTCAGTCCCCAGACGTTTGCAGACTGTTATAAAAAGAAGAGGGGATGCCACACAGTGGTAAACATGGCCTTGTCCCAACTTTTTTGAGATGTGTTGATGACATGAAATTTAAAATCAACTTATTTTTCCCTTAAAATGATACATTTTTTAGTTTAAACATTTGATATGTCATCTATGTTGTACTCTGAATAAAATATTGAAATTTGAAACTTCCACATCATTGCATTCTGTTTTTATTCACAATTTGTACAGTGTCCCAACTTTTTTGGAATCGGGTTTGTAAAACTCCAAGTGCATCCTCTGTACAATGTCTGCCTTTGGAATAAGGGGGAAAAAAAAGAAACATTTTAAAAAATGCACACACCTTTTAAGGTTATAAACCAGTTCACTGTTGCTGCTGTTTGTTTTGATTATGACTTGAAGACATTCCTTGAATTTTAATGTGTCTGTTCCTTCAAATAAAAATGGGTTATAAAGGAAAAGAGTCAGACACGACATTTGGTGGGTACATATCCATCCCTTTTACATGATTGTATGACTACCCCTTTTTCGTGATATGTTTCACAGCACTGAATCCCAGCTGACAGTCATATAAAGGGTTCACCACGAGATCACTTTTTTAATTCAACTGATAAAGTGTAGTAAAAAATACACCTCTGTTTGGAAAGTCCTGATGAGTCATTATTGTGGCAGAACAAACACAGGGGGAAAAAAGAACACTTAACTGAGAAGCACATCATTGAACATTAGGTAAATCAATAACTAATAAAAAGAAAGAGTGTGGCACAGCTGTAAAAGGTTTTGTAGACAGAAAAAGACTCCAAGCATAAAGCAAAAGCTACATAGCATAGATACAGACACATAGACAATTAAGCCAGTCATAGATGCTGAAAAGACAATCAAGATTATATATAAATACGTGCATCTCAGAACACTATCAACATACAAAGGTACTATATCAGTCATGTGGTTATCCAAAAGAGGAGGACAGAGAACTTTTATAATGGCATTTATTGTTCTATAGTCACTCAATTAGCAGCGCAACTTCATCACTCCCGGTTTGACTAAATAAAGAACATATGTAGGCCCTATCCAACAGAGATGCTTTTGTCCAAATATGTGAGGGGCTAAAGTGATGAAATCCGCCAAACTGTAGCATTTGAACATACAATCCTTCCCTCTGTTAAGCCCAGGTTGAAAGCCTAACATCTGAATTTTTGAATGGCTGCTTGTTGCTTGTTCAAAGCTTATCAGATGTGTGGTAAATAGAAAAAATACTGTGGTATACCTACATCAGAAATGTTGTGTTTGACCAATCACAACGGACTAGGCCAGCTGGCTAATCAGAGCATGCTGGGCTTTTCAGAAGGAGCAGCTTTGGATCAACCAGAACCAGTTTCAGAACCAGACTGGGAATAGAGTTTTTGAACATTAAGGCATGTTAACGTACACGCAATAGACAAAATGATGAACTTTTAAAATAGCAGCATGTGACCCCTTGAATGTCTCCTCAGTGAAGAAGGGAAACATATTCATTCATTCATTTATTCAATAAATTGTGAAGACAAAGGAAGTTTATTTTTTAATTTTTTAAATGCTTCAATAAGGCTAACTGAGCTCAGCCAGCCTGTCTAAAAGGATCTGAAGGATCATGTGACACTGAAGACTGGAGTAATGGCTGTAGAAAATTCAGCTTTGCCATCAATTACATTTTTAAATATATTGAAATAAAAAAATATTATTTTAAATTGTAATATTATTTCACAATATTACTGTTTTACTGTATTTTTGAACAAATAAGATCTTACAGATCTTGCCATACACTCCTAGGAAAAGGAAAGGAAAGGAAAGGAAAGGAAAGGAAAGGAAAGGAAAGGAAAGGAAAGGAAAGGAAAGGAAAGGAAAGGAAAGGAAAGGAAAGGAAAGGAAAGGGGAAAAAAAGGAAAAGCCCCAAGCCCCAATTGGCTAAATACTAGGATTTTAATTTTAAACATAGAAGACAGAATGAGTTGCATGGTGATGCTCCAGAGCTGTGTCTTCAAAAATATGCTGAGAAATATAATAATAAATGTATCTCTAGCACTACAGTAAAGTATGGAGGAAGAGTTGCCATTGTGTGGGGAACCTTTTTAGCTGCTGGTATTGGTGAGCTGCTTCACTGTGAAAAGTGATTTAAAGCTTTGGAGTACAGGAGATTATAGCAGAATCGCTTGCTTCCCACAAGTGAAAAGTTGTTGTCTAAAGAGGAATGCAATTTTTCAACAAGAAAATGCAAAGACAACCTAGAAGTCCATCAGGCTCATGTTTTGGCCTGGTCAGAGTCCAGACTTGAACCCTATAATGAATATTTGGTCTCACATTAAACTAAACATTAAACTAACTGGGAGACATTTTTTAACTACTCATGAACTGTTTGAAGCCACCAACTTTGACAACAAGTATTCTTTCTGTAAGAAGCTGTCTGAAAGTTTACCCACACAGCTAAAAGGGGTGGTATAATGCCATTTTTACAAGATGTAAAATAAGTCTCTGTCCCCAGATTGTGTATGTGAAGTTTTAGCTCAAAATACCCCACAGATAATTTTTTATAGCATGTTAAATTTGTCAGTTTTTGAGGGAAAGCAAAAACGCTCCGTTTTTATGTGTCCCTTAAAATGCAAATGAGCTGCTGCTTCTAAGCAGAGGGCAGACTTTCAAGAGCTCATGTTAGCACATAGTACTGTTAGCAGTGCCAATTACTGAAGACTCACTGAAAATGTCAGAAACTGTTCAGCCTTTTATGTTCAAACCGGAGTCGGACAATGATGGAGAGACTCAAAAAGAAGTGACAACATGTAGAATGCAACAGGACGTTTCTGAATGGTTAGTTGATGAATTTATGTAGCTGATGTGGAGTTTACTATCTTAAAGTCATTGATTAGCCAGAGAATATGCTGCCTGAAGATAGAACAGGTATAATTTAGTTTAATTACGGTTATAATTTGTCATGTTGTCATCTTGCTTTTATGACATGCTATTGCATTTGTGTTACACACTGTATTGCAATAACATGGCCTCACCCCTTTGTTGTGTGTTCTCATGAGCAGGGTTTGTGTAAATTTTAGGGTTAGTGATGTCACCAACCCGGGAATAAGCTTGTTGTAGTCCCTGCCAACCGTTTGTTGAAGTCCTTAAACAGAGAATTCTTTAAGTAAGCAATAAGGTACAAGAGGCTGTGCTGTATCGTGAATAAGTCACGGCTGAAGGGCGTTGTTAGGCACGACGTGAAGCATACAGTTTACGTTGCTAAGAGTGGTTGCTAAGGGTGTTGTGTAGTGATACACAGAACCATTGGGTGAAGTGGTCATAACCATGTTTTATCGTGAATAAAACACAGCTATTGACCAATCAGAATCAAGGACAGGAACTAACCGTTTTATTAAAAAATATATCTCCCTTTGCTTTGAACTTTCCTAACTTTGCAGACGTTGTTTATGCTCCAACAGCAACATCACACACTAACTAAAGTTAAAGTGAAATCATAATGAACCACCCCTTTAAACATTTAAAGAAATTAAAGGGGAAGGCTTACTTGATTTACAGTATTTGTGCAATTCTTGCGGTTTGTGATTAAAATGGACCACTAAATATGTGTGTGTGTGTGTGTGTATATATATGTGTGTGTGTATATATATGTATACACACACACACACACACACACACACACACATATATGCGTCAAAAGTCTGACGAGTAAGACTTTTTACAAACCAATGGCGATTCTATTGGAAATGTGTACGTAGAGGTTGACAAAATACCACCACGTGTCAAAAGTGCCTGTTGCTGAAGAAACACCCAGGCATGAAATGTAGTCACTCCTGCCAGTGAGGCAGGACTCAAGTCAGAGATGTGCAGTTTCTGTGACGCACATTTCAGAAAAGGTGGACCTGAGGATTTGGAGATTCACTGTTTAGAAGAGATTGTTCTGGCGTTCTAGCTATGAATAATGGCTATTTGTTGATTAGTTTTTGCTTATTTTTACTACTTAGTAAAAATAATTATTTTTAAAAATATGTTTAATGAATTTGATTGCTCTGGCATTTTAGTATACCCATATAAAATCGCTAAAAAAATGTCCTGTTTTTGCTGGACAGCTTTACTCAATTTAGCATAGTCACTGATCCATATATTCCAGAGCCACATTTATACACACATAGTCCTCCCAATTCTGAGACGATGCACACAGGTACTGGTACACTGTGATACACGAATGCCATTCCTGACCAAAACCTCAACTGATGTCAGCACAGTTTTTAATTTCTTCTTTTTTCCCTTTTTTTCTGAGGACTGAGCATTGGCTTCTAAGTACATTTTTGCTAGTCTGTTTGTAGCCTGATCACAGCCCACATAGTATGTCAAAGTAGGTGGGGGTCACACTGAGCTTCTATGTCACTTATGAAAAGCACATTTTATAAACAGCAAGGTCAACAACCTGCATATAACAAGGCTCCTTATTGACCAACCTCAGGATGCAGAGCACGCCTTCTTGCTCAAACAGAAATCTGTGCAAATGTTTACACAGGCATTTTCTTTTAACAGACTTCCAGTTTTGTTTTGAGGGGGTAAGTGCAATTTGGGAAAACCACAACATGATTTTGATCACAGATATGTCACAATGTCCTGTACATTAATAGAAAACAAGAATATAAGCACATATGAATGTGACCATTTATGCACCTACAACTCTGCCTAGTTTATTGCTTCCTATTCTTCTGTCACTTAGCCTTTCATAGATTACTTTTGCATAACTTATTAATAATTTATTTGTTGCTGTCCTGATTTATTAGTGTGTATATATACACACACACACATATATATATATATATATATATATATATATATTGTGTGTATGACCAGCATTATTCTTCTAAGATGGACATTTTATACACATTATTGTAAGTGTAATCTGTAATATACATTATTTTAAGTATCTTTTTTTTATAATATCTTTTTTTTTTTTTTTTTTTTTTTTTTTTTTTTTTTTTACAGCATTTTATCAACAATAACACATTGTCAATGAGACCTAATTTGACTGACTGTAAACTAGACTATAGCCTTGTCCAATTAAAAGGCTGCATCCTTTGGGACACAGCTTATGTTAGGTACATTGATAGGGTCTGAAAAATATTTGTGATTTTAATTCAAATATTCAAATTTGAGGTTAACCTGATCAAGAAAATACCATATGGGTGGTCAGACAAAGACTGCTATTCAAAATGGTGAAATTGTAAGCTGTTGTCAGCCAAGTTATCATGTGGAGCCAACTCTTGGATAGCATAGCTGTCATGAGTTATGACCTTAGCTAGCATTTTATGTATACTAGAAACCCACCATTAAATAATATTTCCTTTTTTATAATTTACTGAAATTGCAGCGTGGCCGTGATGTAAAGATCTCAAATTCTTCACTGACTCTGCTGTCATCTTCTTGGTGAACAAGTACTCTAAATTTCATTGCAAAATAACCAAGTGAGACCGCATTGCTTTTTTCTTTAAAATCAGAGGTAACCACACCATCTCGTGGATTCCCGTGGATATTCAGTTTAGTACAACGGTAAAATCCCGACACAAAACGCGCCCTTCTGGGCTCTGATCGAATAATGAGCACCGATCTGAGGCCAGCAGAGAAATCGACATCGCGGTAATTCTCGCGAGGATTCGGTTGAGTGCGCTGGTCTGGGATCAGAGTCACGAGGGGAGGTTTGAGCCAGTGACGTTGCGCTGATGTTTGGAGTCAATACAGGAAGCTGTAGTAGACAGCGAGGCCGGACCGAGCCAGGGTATGTAAATTAAAACTATTACGGAAGATTGTCATCTATAGTCGAATTATATGTTATACCAAGAAGTTTGTGGTACTATAACAACAATAATGTCAGGTTAGAATGTGTGTTTCTTGACGCGACGGCAAGAAAAGTTGCTGATGTGACCGTCGGTTGTGACTGCTTAGCTGGTTTCGCTTCTTTACTCCTATTGACTTTGAATTTAGTTTAAGATTTAAATGGGAGATAAGTTTGACCTTTTACAAATTTATATTTTACGTTTACAATGTGGGTGTTTTGGACTAAAAAAAGGTAACTTTCCACTTGTCGAGAGAGAAACGTTTTCTCACGAATCGGCCCCGCCCAGGAGTATTACGCGTGAGGAAATAGTACGTTTCTAGTTTAAAGATGAATACATCATTAGGGACTATAGTTTCTCATCCCATGCCTTCTCACTTTGCATTAGTGTTGCGGAAATCTACCTAATATCTGTTCTGTGACCACACCCTCTGTGCAATTAAGACTTTGAAAGCATATATATCGCCACCTTGGAATTACATGTTTATATCTGCATTATGAGCAGTTTTGAGCTACTGAGCTTCAGAGTTTTTTGCATTCCATGCTCCTTTGTAGATAGAAACGTTTTGTTTTCTAAAAATAGTCCCAAAATGTACACTACTTTAAATAAAATCACATAATTTAAATAAGTTGTCACAGGATAAGAATATGTGAATAACTCAAATAAAGGTGACGATATGTCGATGTCTTGAAAACCTGAGGCCAATTTCTGTGTAGCATCAGGATAATATGAAGAGCACAATGTATTTTGGGGGCCAGATTTTGTGTGTTGCTGTTGTATGGATGATTATCTATTATGTTCACACATCAACAAAACACTCTCTCGATGTGATTACAGATGGCTTGCAACGACATGGAGAAGTCCAGCCTTGATGATGCCTGCTGTGATGGCGCGTTCTCCAGTTGTGCAGCAGCCATGGAGAAAGAGAGAGACTCGTATCTGAGCCCGACAGAGAACCCCTCTACCATCAGTGTCTCTTCTAGTATCCCCCCAGACCAGCAAGGCTATGATGTAGAGTTCGACCCTCCGCTAGAGAGCAAGTATGAGTGCCCAATCTGTCTAATGGGTCTTCGCTCGGCAGTACAGACACCATGTGGACATCGATTCTGCAACTCATGCATCAGGAAGTCCATCAGGTTGGTGTATTTGAAAATTCATAATTTCAAAATTCTCCCAGTGAAGCCTACTATATCATATTTGATATGTAAATTGCTAAGGCCTCTAAATTAATCAGTGTGATCAAACAAAACTTTGCTGCAAAACCTGTTGCTCTACTACATACTTTCATCTGATTGATAGTTTTTAATGTTTTAGTTAGTACAAGGCCTTTTAGTTTGATTCTAAAAACATTTACCTTTAGGTCAATGCACACGTCTTTTTGCTGTGAAATCTGTAATTTTTATAACGTAAACACAATTTCTTTTATATTGTTAGTAGTATTTCAAGATGAACACCTACTTGATTGAAGCAACTTATTTAAGCAACATGTATATGCACAGTTTGAGCCAGCCTCCTCAGATGTGAGCTCCATATTCTCTCTTCAGTTATGAGCTCTATTATGAAAAAATATGATCTCATATGCCAGGCTTTACAGAAGTAAAAATGGAAAATATAACACTATTCCTTGTGCCTGGCAGGGACACAGGGCAGAAATGTCCAGTTGACAATGAGGTGCTGCTCGAGGAACAGCTCTTCCCTGATAACTTTGCCAAAAGAGAGATCCTCTCACTCACTGTCAGATGTCCTAATGAAGGATGCAGTGATAAAATGGAGTTGCGCCAACTGGAGGTAAATTTTCTGGTGTGACCAATACTATATTCCTGCAGTATCAGAGTTTTTTTTTTTTTAGGACCACATTTCTAGGACATTAGTTTCTTGTGACAGCCATTTCTACTCGAACAGAGACCTGATTCAAAGTTCAAACAAACAGATGCAAGATGCAAAGACTAGACCCATGGAAATGATTAGTTTGTAGCTTTTTTATTTTTATTTTTTTTTACTGCACTTTAAGCATGTCACACATCAGACGTGACGCGCCACGTTGCGCTGTGGCTAAAGAATTGAGGTCTCGCACATACACTGAAAATAGTCCTTGTTTCCAAGAAAGCTGAATTTAAAGCCAGAATATAGGGACTCATATACTGAAACAAATTAGGTTAAATATATCAAGTGTGGTTGGTACCAACGGTTGTGTTTAGGGTTAGGTTTAGGATAATATATCAATTAAATTTAAACAAATAAACAAGTAAATAATTCCTGAAAATGAATAGAATAAATACAGAATTGAATAGTAAGTGATATAAAATAGTATAAACTGCTAGTACAAGAACAAGAATTGTATTGTTATGAAGTTATTAGAATTTATTTTAATGTCTTTCTTATGAATATTTTTTATGAATAAACTGGCCCTAGGTTCTTAAGAAACACTTTACAATAAGGTCACTTTTGTTAACATTAGTTAATATACATTGAACAATACATTTGTTACAGTATTCATTAATGTTTGTTAATGTTACTTAATAAAAGTACAGTTGTTCATTGTTCATGTTAATTCACATTGCATTAGCTAATGTTAACAAATACAACTTTTGATTTTAACAATGCATTAGTACATGTTGAATTAAATATTAACTTAGATTAATAAATGCTGCTGAAGTATTGTTCATTCTTAGTTCAAGTTAACTAAAGTAGTTAACTAATGAAACCTTATTGTAAAGTGTTCCCGGTTCTTAAATATGGTAAAAATTACAGGAAACAGGTCAACAGTTACAGGACCTAACATTTTGATTTCTCCAAAATCTTGAAAGTGAAAGTGACGTGTAGCCAAATATGATGTTCCATACTTGGAATTTGTGCTCTGCATTTCACCCACCAAGTACACACACACAGCAGTGAGTACACAAACAGACCATAAGCAGTGGGCAGCCATTTTTGATTGGGGGTTCGTTATTGCTCAAGGGCACCTCAGCTGTGGATAATTAGAGTGGAAAAGAGTGCTGGGACTTGAACCCGTGACCTTTGGGTTACAAGTCCGACTCTAATCATTAGGTCACAGTTGCCCCTATTGTGATATTGTTATTTATTAAAACAGTTCATGGATATGTTATGCATCAACTCCTCATAGTTGTAGACCTTTCATGAATGCCATTTCAAACTCATTAGTGAGCAGTCATGAGCAGTCGTCATGGTGGCAACTTGTTTAATTGTTACATTCTGTCTCCCGCAGAGACACCTGTCTCAGTGTAAGTTTGCCACAGTGCCATGCCCTCAGTGTCTGGAGTCTGTTCGTAAGAGCCATCTGGATGAACACAAGAGCCAGCAGTGCTTACAGCGGCTTATGACCTGTCCTGCCTGCGCAGAAAGTTTTGTGTATGCTACCAAACAGGTGAAAACCTTTGATTCCTCTTTACATAATATTTTTAGATTGGCATAAAATTGTTGTGAAAGTAGATCAGTAAACAGAGATTATAAAAATGTTAGTATTACTAGTATTGATCTTCTATTTCTCATCTAACGTCATTGTTGTGTATTTATTTACTATTATTGTGTATTTGACATTTAATAGTTTTTGTTTTTTAATATTTATATTTAGCTGTGATTTAGTTTGTTTTATTAATTTAACTTAACAATAACATCACTGTCTAGCATTAATGTCTTTTTTTTTTTTTTAGATTCATGAACAGATTTGTCCTTTTGCCAATACAGTGTGTGAATATTGCGAAATGGAGCTTATTCGGGATCAGGTGTGTCAGAGGATTTGTCACTAATATGCACTTTACCTGAGCCACATCAGTAATTGATTCTATTCAATGCTTAAAATTATACATTGTGGAACAATAAAGCTGAATGAATCTGTTCTTATTGTTTTCAGCTGGCATTGCACTGTGACACAGACTGTTTGAAAGCTCCTGTAGCCTGTACTTTCAGCACTTTTGGTTGTCGTGAAAAGGTGAGTCATGAGATCATATAACACTAAAGATATATGACTTCATTTTTATCATTCTGAAAAAGGGCAGAACCACTTCAGCTTATTCATACATAGTTGTCATTATAATAAAGTACACTCCCTTTCAAAAGTTTCAGTACATTTTTGTTTAAAAGAAATTTATAACTGCCAATTTATCAAAGATGTCTGAAAATGTATCACAGTTTCCACAAAAATAGTAAGCAGCACAACTGTTTACAACATTGATCTTGATAAATCAGCAGATCAGCATATTAGAATTCTTTATGAAGAGGAATGGCTGCTGAAAATTCAGCGTTGTTTTTAAAATGTATTAAAATATATTTTTTAATAACATAAAAATATGAAAACCTTTTTAATTCTTTGGAAATGTGTTACAGATGCCGAGAAATGAACTTGCTCAGCACATGCAGGAATTTACACAGATGCACATGCGTTACATGGCTGAGTTTCTGCGCAGCCAATCTCTCAATAGCTGCCTAATGCCATCAGTTGCCGCCCACTCATCGTCAGACGAACGTGGTGCCTCTTCCCGGGCGGCAGATTCTTGCCAGTGTAAACAGGAGCTGTTAAACCTGAGGGAGACTGTTTTAGAGCTGGAGGGTCGGCTGGTGCGTCAAGATCAGCAGATCCGGGAGCTTTGCATCCACAACGAGACACAGAAAAACCAGGTCACCGAACTACGGCGAAAGCTGAGCTCACTGGAGGAGGCAACCCGAGAGCTAGAAGCCCAGCAGTACCAAGGCGTCTACGTGTGGCGCTTGGAGAACTTCTCACTTCACCTGCGTAACCAAGAGGCCGGTCAGCCCATAGTCCTCCACAGCCCACCTTTCTATACGGGCCGGCCGGGATACAAACTCTGCCTCCGACTGCATCTCCAAACCCCCAGCGCTCCTCGCTGTTCCAACTACATCTCGCTTTTCGTGCACACTATGCAGGGTGAGTTTGACAGCCAGCTCTCCTGGCCCTTCCAGGGCACGATCCGACTGGCAGTGTTGGACCAGGTTGAGGGGCAGCACCATGTGGAAGTGATGGAGACCAAGCCGGACCTGCAGGCCTTCCAGAGGCCCACCGTGCAGCGCAACCCCAAGGGTTTTGGCTACGTTACTTTCCTGCACCTACAGGCGTTGCGGCAGCGTGGCTTTGTGAAAGAGGACGTGCTGTTGGTGCGCTGTGAGGTCACACCACGATTCGATGCTAGCCTCAGGAGGGAGGGGGTCCAACCTCGGGGCCCAGAACCTTCACTTTGAGTTCCTACGTCGCACCTGCATTTTCAAGTTCTCATAGACACTCTGCTGAAACGAAAAAAATACCAGCTAAACCTTTCTTTGACTATTTTTGGTACTACAGGCTTAGTAATGATGGTTGCATAACTCGCAATGCCTGTCTGTTGTATACAAATGTTTCCCAAAACATTTTAGTGCAGTGCAATCAGTGGTCAAACTTCTGTATGATTAGCATCACAATTTCACTGAATGTCCCGTCAAAGCTAAAGGGTGTAAAAACATTATTTAATGGTGCTGCTTATGTTGGCTTATGTTGGCAAATTAATTTCACAATACTACATTCAACTGCTCATTTTTGCTGCCTTACTCACCAACTCAACAGTTGGTCCTGTGAGTTTAAAATGTTTTTGCATAAAATACATAATTTACCATTTAAAGCATCGTTAGTACACAGCAGCACTGTTTACTGTGACTCTACTGAATGTGGTGCATCATCTTCATTTAACAACTTCAAAATGTCCATATTCTTAAGGTGTGATCACATTAGCGATGTTTTGACAAAAAAAAATTTTGTCAATAGTGAATCGCTGAAGCATAAATTGTTGGTTAATGCTGCAAATCCATGTGACCAATTTAAAGATTGCCTGGGGAAATCTTTCAGCCTCATTTGTATTTAAAGGACAAATGTGAAAATTCACCAAGCAGTGGTAAAAGTGATCGCACATTTACTGCAGATGTCATCTTTAATTTGTGTCCAATATTGCTTAGATGTGTGAATGTTCTACATGCTTCATTGAACAACATTGACAAAGTAGGAGTATCTTTAATCTGATGGACTAATGTATGCAAGTTAATCTGATAATTGTATTGACACTGGAAATCTGACAATCCTTTCATTTAATATTCTTTTTTTCATCAAAATATAGTGCTCAAATGTGTCTTTATAAATTATTGTTAAATGTCCCCTTTCCTGTGCATTTTTAGTGCTCACAGATGCTTTCATAACGTGGCAGATTTCAGGAGTCCTCACCGCAGAACACGAGATCCAGTGGGGAAGGTTGGATCCAGATACAACTCCTCCCACTTTACATATCTCTAAACCTACCTGTCTGTGCCTCCTGGATCTAAACCTGCCCATCTCCACCCCCTGGATCTGGATCCAACTCCTCCCACTTTATATATCCCTAAACCTACCCGTCTCCGCCCCCTGGATCTTGTGTTCTGCAGTGAGGGGCTACTGGATTTTAGAGGTGTGTTCTTCTAGTCACATCTATAGTCTCACAGCTATCGTCCATCCCAGTATATACTCTGCTAGTAACAGCAAGCAGCTGGATGTCAGAATGAGCATTTGTCACGCTGTGGCGGCGTAGGTTTCCCACTCGCTCTAGGTACATCTCCCCTTCTTGTTCCATTACAGGGGACAGCAAAGAGCCTTCAGAGATATAATGAGTAATCCTTATCTCAGGATGACTCTGGTGTGCTCTTGTGGTGCTTTGTTCAGTGCAGCCTAGAGGAATGTGAGAAAATCACAGATTTGTAGCCAAAGGTAAAGGGGTTGCAGTCTGTTTGCTTTAAAGTGATAGTTCACCCAAAATGAAAATTATCTTATTATTTACCCATCTTCATATCATCCCAGTCCTGTAAGACTTTCTAACATGGAACACAAAGGGTGAATTTTTTAAGAATACCATGGGGCACTTTGCCATAAAATGAAAGTGAATGAGGACTGGGACTTTCAACTTCAGAAGTCATAAGATAGCTTTGTCTGAGAAAAAAACAGTGTTGACATAGCAACTAAATGAAGAAGTTAAAGTACTAAAAATGTCCAAAACAAGTAAAAATAAAGCTAAATAGAAATAAAAATAAAATGACAAAAGCACATAACATTACTAAAACAAACTAAAATTTAATTGAAAACTGAAGATATAAAAGCTAATTTAGTCAGTATATAAATACTAAAATATCACTGAAGTCTGATTTAATGAATCAATCTTTTGAGATACGTTATATCTTTTCAGTGAATCATTGATTCAGCTTACAAATCTGAATGAAAACAATGGTTGTCTGAAATCTCATACCCTGATAGCACACGTACATCTCTGAGATGTCTATTTGATGTGCGTGTTTAAGTCTGGAAGACGTAAGAGTGTTTGATCATCTGCAATAGGTCTATAGGACGTTTCCTGTCAGATGTCAAATAGACGTTTAGAAGATGTCTTTAAGATGTTTATGATTTAGAATGTAAAACTGACATCTTAAAGACGTCTATCAGATGTTTGTAAACAGCAGATGAAGTGATCTTTAACAGACATCTTGCAGACGTATGTGTGCTGTCTGAGTAAATACTTTTTTAATCAATTTTATTAGTAATTACAGTGCAATTTGCAAAAAAAAATGTTCTATGTGTAATATGATGAAATCCAGACGTACTACATTCGGCATGTTGTCTTTTTCGTGATCTACCAGTGTCAGTTCTGTCGCTTTACTGCTAATCACAACTCCTCTCCTGTGGCTTCATGGGATACTAAAAGGCTCCACTAAATGTGCACTTCAGAATCTCATCGGGGTACTTTTCACCTACCATTTTATGAATATTTTGAATTCAGACATTCTACTCATTTCACATGCTCTTTTTTGCCTATTATATAGTAAGGAAGTATTTGATTCCACATGCAGCCAAATTCTGAAAGATTTATTCACAGATCAGACCAATCCAGTTCTCGAGTTTAACACACCGACTCAATGATCCAGTCACAATGGTTAACAGCCCACTAGAGGGGATGATCATCAGTGAATTAACATAAATTTGTGTCTGTTCATCACACAAAGTTAGCATATGACTATAGAAGACTTGAAATGAACCATTTGTTGTTTGTACCAGTCATGTAGGTTTGGAACATTTTTGAATTTTCACAAAAAATAAGGTCTGTGTTCAACAAAAGTTTGATACACATTTTGATACATTTCACAAATGAACACAACTTTTATGAATTTTGAAGTCTAAATACAATTGCCAGGAACACAAAGCTAACCTTAGGCTACAAGCATAATACACTACATTTGCACAACTTCAACAGCACCACCACCAAGCTTCTAACAACTATTTCATCTTGACAGTGAAAGTGACTAGTGAAGGCCAGGTATGGTAACCCATACCCTGAATTTGTCCTCTGCATTTATCCCATCCAAGTTAGTGCACACATATTAGGAGTACTGAACACACACACCTGGAGCAGTGGGCAGCCATTTTGCCATGGCTCTGGGGAGCACTTGGGGGTTAGGTGCCTTGCTCAAGGGCACCTCAGTCATTTCCTGACGGTTCTAAGAATCAAACCCGCAACCTTTAGGTTACCAGTTTGACTCTCTTACTATTAGGCCATGACTGCCCCCATCTTTCTTTTCAGTCTTTATAAAAATAAAAAAAATCCTTGAAAGTGTGAGTTAGAATAGTTTGCAAGAGTGTAATTATAAACACAATGAGGCCGTGAAAGTACATAGATGAGTTTACCTGTTCAGTGTGATAACATTAATGTCCCAGACAGATGTCTGCAGTCCCATTTAACAATTTGTTAGCAACAGCCTTTTTTAAGACATGTAAAAGCTTTAAAAATCATGAGTGTGGTATTACTGGTGTGTTTTATGTCATGGAATAAAATGTATTAATATCTTGAACTTGTGTTCACCACAGACCTTATTTCCGTCTTTTAAACCTAAATCTATTTTTTTTTTTTTTTTTTTTTAAAAACACTGACTTCGGGGCGATAGAACCAGAAGTACTAAAATGCTAACTTGTTTCCGGGTTTTGGCCTACAAAAACACTTCATCCTTGCAGAACTCTATTGTGAAAGCATTTTGAGATGAATACAGAGAACAGAATAGATTAAACTATAATGAATCAATGTTGGTCTTCCTACTTGTGTGCCTGCAGTTCCATAGATAGGGTGTAACCACTAGCGCCACCAGACTCTCAAGTTGGCAATATTCCTTTGAAGGGCCTCTGGATTCCTGAATTCCCTACACATACGTAAGAACAGACATGAATAATAGAGATAGTTATACAGATGGCTATTCAGCATAGGTTTGCAGTTAACATTCACCTGTAGCACAAGGAGCATCTGTGTGATGGATGTTGGGATGAGAGACAGATTCTTGCGCAGCAGGTCACCCAGAGAGAGCTTCAATAGGACCAGATCCCTAAAGCCGAGGAGAGCCATCTGTCTCACTGTCAACTCCTGCCCCTGCATACAATGAGAAAGAAACTAAATACATTTTATGCAAAATCAACATATACCACAATTATATAATTAAACAGGAAGTTGGTTTTTAAAACATGTAATGTGCCTAAACACTATTTAACATCATTCTTTAAAGGAGATGTAAGAGTTCCCTTTTTTGAGAGTTCATGTTTTCTTTTTACATTCTTTCTTCTAACAATAGACTGATTTACTTGCAGCATGAGGTTATCCTAGCAGATATCATTATTGCACTGGATGAACTGCAGCAACCGAAAGGCTCTCTACCTGATCTGTAAATGCCCACACAGGACACTCATTCACGGCAGCAGCATAACCTTCAACTGAGCTTCAGCCAGCCATAGCAGTGGTGCTGCCTCTCTCCATCTCAGCCAGTCAACCCTCTTGACACTCTTTTGGGTCCATATTTGGTTCTTTATGTTGGTTCAATCAGTCCAATCTGTATGCTAATTGTCAATCATCTTTGATGATAGTGGTCCTGACCAAACTTGAAATGAGAGTTGATTAACATGTAGTTGCAAAGTTATGTGGACCATCGAAATAAAGTGTAACCGTCTGATGCCTTATGAGCCTCCGGTGTTTCTTCACTGCCTTCTTTCTTTCTGACCTGTTTTCCAGCTTCTCACTGAAGGAGCCAGCAGGATAGATGTCATCCAACTCATCCCAGTTTTCATAGTTGGCTGTGGCATGCTGGTGGACATTAGAGGCAGCAAAAGAAAGGTGAAGTATCTATCTTTGTCAACTGTTCATCAGTGCAGATGGGGTCGGATGCCTTATGAACCTGCAGGGTTCCTTCTTTCTCTTGTTTCTATCAATTGAACTGCTTTTCAGCTTGGAGCCAGCAGCATATATGTCATCCCACTCAACCCAGCGCTCAAAGATGTGGAGTTTCTTCACTGCCTTCTTCCTTTCATCATTAAAGGAGCAAAGAGAATATATGTCATCCCACTCGTCCCAGCATTCAGAGAATGCTTCGCTGTTACAGGAGATCTTGGACAGATCACATCTGGCAGGCTCTGACTGTCGACTGTCTCCTTCCAGCCATCATCCCATATACTGCATTCAACATCCTCATCCCAAATTTCATCAGGCATTGAATCTCTCCAGTCAATCACTTCGTCCCACTTGTTCCACAACATCTAGTAGTCTTCGTTGGACCACAAGAACTGTACAACACTTTTCATTTCTAGCTTCAAAACTTTAGATGCACAACTCAGACACAACTCTTGCCAAACTGCTGCTAAGAATAAGTGTCATTCTGTGTCATTTTGTGAAGAGAAGCTGATTTGATTTGGAATGTGTACACACACACATATTATTATATATAAGTACAACTTTGATGGGCAGGGTTTAGCATATTACTTGACCAAATAAATGCAGCCTGGGATTTCTGGATTTCTTTCAAAAACATTTTAAAAAATCTTACTGCTCTCAAACACTTGAACGGTATTGTATAAAGTATGTAATACTCTTACAGATTGTCATGTATTAGGATTTAGAGTATAAAAGGTGAAATTCATTTCACGTCAGTCTGTGTTTGATATGTGCAATCTCTGGCCTTGCTGGGACACATCTGATGTTTCAAATGTAGACCTCACCGTTTTTGAACCTATTTGACAGGGACCGCCAAGGTCATTTACCTGCAGAGGATATAAAATAGCCTGTAAAGTAGGTAGGATCTCAGAGAAAAATCTGTCCCACACCTGGGCCAAAGCAAAAAGCTGTCTCTCTCCAGACTCTCCTAAGAAAAAAAGATCATGTTAAAGGCCTGTTTCATGACAAACACTCATACACATACAGTCCACCAGTCTCACCTTGATGCTTCTGTATCTCATCCAAAATGACTGATAGACCTTTGGTCAAAATCTGATTCTGCAAACAATCAAGTGAAGAAATATTAGCATGTTTTACTTCTACCAGTAATGCATTTATTTATTTATTAACTCCATGGCTCTGGGAACTGACACACTAAAGCACCTGGAAATACTCTTTGATAAAGAAGCCCATATCTGTCCTCAGAAGCCACCTGCATGGATGAAAGCAAACAACTGCTCAATGTAGTTATTACACATTTTAAATATGATTTTATCGTGTGTTTATACCTGGTATTTTGATTCAATGAGTACAGCTCATTCGGCTGTAGTTGTTCTCCCATGAACACCTTAATAACAGCAGCAGAGATTCTAAAGAAGAAACAGCATTATACATTTGAATGTTTCTGAATACTGATATAAGACAACAGAAATACAAGAAATACATAAATACCTTTAAGGCCAATTCACACTGCGCCGACAAATGGCAACAGACATTTCGTCGGGTTTTGTCGGATCGGGATGTTTTGTTGGACGTTACCCGTTGGAGTCTGTTGGCATCTGTTGGATCTTGTTTTCACCAACTGAACATGCTGAATCAGAATTGGAAGTGACATGGTGTAATCTGGTGACTGTCGATGTTGTGTTTGTCTGTGCAGTGTGAATTTGGCCTTTAGAGGCAAAAAGAAGGAATATGAACATGTAAAAAATGTCTATACTTATTTGTAAGAGCAATGCTGGGACCGTGCAGGTTGGTGTCAATGGATGGAGCTGCTGAATGGAGGTCTGTTAGAGCAAGTGTTCAATGAATTAGCCTGTAAGGAAGTTTCTTTTTCACAGCTCAGACACGTAACATAACCAACTGCTGTGTACTTTCACAGCAACAGTGCCATTTCCAGGTTTTTAGAACTGTGTGAAAGTAGACAGGTGGATCTGACACATTACTGTTTGAGAATCTACTTCCTGTGGTGCACCACCAACTTCCTGTTACTAACTGTCCTGTTCTGTTTACATCTGTTCACTCATTAACCTCAAATCAACTCAACACTGCATCTTGTTCATTTGAGGATCTGGCACACTGACAAGAGCGCAGCGTGATACAGCAAAATCTACAACACAATACAATTAAAATAAGTTAGGGTTGTGGCACAGTGGACTGAGCACATGCTCAGGATGTGTAAGGAACAGTGATACCCAGGTCTGAGTCTGATCTGGGTCATGTCCTGGTCATATTCTTCTACTCTCAACAATTGGAACAACATTCCAATCAATCAATTAATCAGATTTGAGGGACAAGTTTACAGATTATTTCACGTTTAGGCCTAGGGTTAGGTGCTTCTACATCAGTGTTATTCATTGTTTCCCTCTGATTTTAGGGATAACTTATGAGTAGGGTTAGGTTTAGGGGTAGGGATATGGTTAACATTAAATGTTTGGACAAAATATGTTGACACAGGAACATTTCTAACTCATGCAAAATCAGGACGTGCGGCACTCTACTTGGTATGAAATAAAGGCAAAATATACCACTGTATATATATATAAAATATACCAAATATACTTGTACAAACAGTTTTTCATTGAACTTTTTTCTTTATTCTCAACAATTGTTACATCAAACCATATAAATTATTACAAAAAATAGTAAGAAATCATTTATGGTATAGATTGTTTTTGTAGCACACTTTTGTAGCAAGTAAATTCACTTCAAATGTTTGGAACAGAAAACTTTGTTCCACATATGGTAATAAAGGAACAAAAGTAATATAATACATACCAAGCCTGTCCATCACAGTGCAGAAACGAGTATGATGTTAGCAGAGTCCCTTTCAGCTTCACTACATAATCTAGAGCAGGTCTTCTGCCTTAAAAAATAAACACTGTGGGTTCAAACAGAGTGAATGTGTCCCCACGTAGTTCTGGTATTCTTACTGAAAACAGACTTTTCAAAATCCTTGTTTTCCCTTGAGGCTTGTTCTGACGTCCCTTGTGCACATTGGGTAAATTTGCCTAGTCAACTAGTTACTGATTCATTAGCTATGAGAACGGTATCGGTCATTCTTGATAATGAATAATCATGTCTTCCTGTGTGAAACAGTGTGACGTTTACACTGTGAAGGATTTTAAGAATATGCGATGTGAACTGTTTTCAAAATTACTAATAGTTGATAATTGATAATAATTAGAAAATGTTTCCTGAGCAGCAAATCAGCATATTAGAATGATTTCTGAAGGATCATGTGACACTGAAGACTGGAGTAATGATGCTGAAAATAAAGCTTTGCCATCACAGGAATAAATCACATTTTAAAATATATATTCAAATAGTAAACAGTTATTTTAACTTGTGATAATACAATTTTACAATATTACTGTTTTTTAAACTGTATTTCTGATCAAATAAATGCAGCCTTGATAAGCATAAGAGGCTTCTTTCAAAAAATCTTACCGACCCCAAATTTCTGAATGTGTTTACATGTACGTCTAGTCCACTGAAATGAGGACGCCAAGGGCTCAGGCTGTGTAGCATTCATACAATTCCTCAAAATGGTAATTCAATTTAAAATGTTCATTTTACTGAAACCGTTTGGCTGGGTCTTGATAGAAGAAAAAGAAAAATCGAATATCCTTCTAACTAGAAAAACAATTACACAGTTTCAATTACTTCAAGTGCATTAACAAATTATAAACTGAAATAAATATATATTTTATATTTGTATAGCAAATGTTAATAGTGATTTATTATAATAGTGCTATATAGCTACAAAAAAGGCACAAAACAGAACATTTAATGTACAAGAAATAAAGGCAAAATCAAAATTAGAAAAAATTTTGTCTTTCATTTTGTTGCCTGGACTCTCAATTATAATGACATACTATAACAACTGATATCCTATTTCTAGTAAAATTATATCTAAAAAAATGCCAGATCACTGATCAATGTAAGGCAGTTTCTTTTCGGCACCATATCCTGAATGTCCTGATGGCTGCTGTCGCTTGGCTTCCTGTGGTTGTAGGTTTCTGGAGCTGCTGGCAATGGACCCTGTGAAACACAAAGGTAGTGTAATGTTACCTTGAGTGAACAAAAACTGTGTGACAATGGAAAGAAGACACTCGGAGAGAGTTAGAGAAAGAACAAATAAGATACAAAGATAAGACACAATATGAAGAAGGGCAGCATAATAGTAAAGAAAGTCTCACGTGGGGCTTTAGGCGCGTCTCTGTCACACTTCAGGGTACTTTTGTGGAAACACTCCGCAATCCAAGACAACACCTCTCCACAATACCTCACCTAAAGATGAAGTTACATGTTCAGTGAAGTCATTTAGAATCATGAAGTTAAATGACGAATCTCAAAAGACATTAAAGTCTGCATGAAATGGAAGTTACGATAGTCTTTTTATCCCTATTGTTATCTAGGGCAGGGCGTGATTTTGTCCACTGGGGACTGATTGGATAATTGGATTGTTGTGGAAAAGATTACGAGAGCACATGAATATTTATAATAAATACTGCAGTATTCCATAAAAAAAAGGTCAATTTTGATTTTCACCTCAGTCTCCACTGTTGCCATGCGCTTTTCTTGATCCTTGAAACCCCCAACCAACCTCAGCAAACTCTGTACCCTATGAAATGATACACGCAAAAAGTAGACTAAAATGGTTAATACACTCATTCTGCACAGACTTGCAGTTAACACGCTTATCTGATGAGATAGCACCAAATACACATACTTTGCTTAAATGCTATGAACTGCAGCTATGCTAATTCCTCTCCTTTTGCTTCCCTGTTTCTACCACAGACTGCACCAGCTCCAGTTTGGATCCAGCCTTTTGCAACATTTTCAGGCAAAACCGACAATTGCGAAGATTTCAGATTACGGCAACTTTGGATTGACACGCAAAACTTTCAATAAAACATTACAAGCATTACAAGCATAAGTAGTAGTAATCGCTGCCTAACATGCTTGTTATTTTATACATGAAAATACATGAAGTTAACTAACCACATAACGTACTATATTATAGCATAGTAAACATTACTCATCTCTGGCTGATAACAGAATACTTCTAAATTGAAACACTGTAACAAGTATTTTTTGTAAAGCTGCTTTGAAACAAAATTGTGGAACGTGCTATACAAATACATCTCATATGTGTATAGCATTTGAATGTGACTCACTTAGAGGAAGTGTATCTGAGTCTCTCTCCACTGCTCTCCCTATGCTCTCGTTCCAGTTTAGCCAGGTAGTTCTCCTTCTGCACTGTCTCCCATGTCATCAGCTTCTGGTCCAGGCCAGATGGTAGTTCCCTCTCTGACCACAAGAATAGAGGAACAAACATTTGACCACAAATTTCCTGACTTGTTCTATTTTGACCTGTGATGTTATTTAGACTGGTACTTGCTTGACTTCATCATAACAAAAGTATTATGAATTATCAAAATAATCTGTACAGGAAGTACACAACCAGTGTGATGATTCACTTACCAAGCAGATCCTGCTTGGTTTCTGTTGTTCTGACGAGGCTGAGGAGAGCTTGAGAGATGTGGCTGATGATGATAAAGGGTGGGGCTAGTGCCGGGCGGCTGTGGTATTCAACAATCAGGTTATAGCGTTGAAACTTCCAGAAGATGTCTGCATTCTCCTGCACCACCTGGAAGGTGTAGCTATGGAGAGGTGACATGTTTGGTTACATTCATGACAATGTTTAAAAAACCTTGCACCTACATCTCAACTCACTCTCATTAGAGTATTAGTAGTCTGTTAGTAGACTGTTAAGTACTTGCAAAGTGGACTCTGACCTGAACATGGCAATAAGAAGGTTGAGCAGCAACACATTTGTGACCAGCAAATAGATGACGAGCAGCAGAATGACCAGCCAGTTGGCGTATATGTTTGGGCAGGGTGGCAGAGTGCCTAAGATGATCTCCTGCACATCAGTAGTGCAGTTATCGTCTGACATCTTTGCCGCTGTGGAGATATGTGGAGAAATATAGTCAAGTAAATAAACTGCAATAGCTCCACCTAGAGGTCAAGTCGAATAACTACAAATTCATTTAGATGAAAAGAACAAATGCTGATGCAACAAATCTATAAGTTGAAGTACTAAAACATAAGCTTAAACATAAGAAATATAGAAAAATAACAAAAATTACAAAAGCATATAAAAAATTACTACAATTTAAACTAAAATTGAAATGAAAACTGAAAATAAAAAATAAAAGCTATAAAACTTCAGCCCCAACAGTGAGCTACAATGTGCTCAAAGCAAGATTGTATAAAGAATATATAGTGTACCATCTATTTCCTCTAGAGGAATCTGTCCAAATATATGGAGATACGGGCGGTACAGTGCCCTGCGGAAGACCCAATCGATGCGCGGGTCGTTGGGGTGTAGAAGGGCCTGTGTCGTCACTCCATACGCTACCAGCCACACGGTGAGGAAGAAGAGGAAAAAGAACACGTCCTTGATCTGTAAAAACATTAAAAAACACATGGGGTTAAACAGATGTTTCTTTATAGTCATTTTAAATCAGACAATGATCATTTTTACCATTCTTTCCACAATGATGATTTTAGGCCCGAGTTGCTTATGAATAGCAAAAATGTGGATGAGTCTTAAGGTGAAAACCATGAAGTCCAAAGCAAGAACAGTTCGGCCAGCATCATAGGTGCTTGTGGCCATCCTTAAGACAAAAAGAACTCAAATTAAGCACAATGCTACTCTTAACGCTGCTCATAAAACAGCACTATTTGATCAAAATACCTGCATGACAATCCCACCACGAACAGACAGATGGCCACCATGTCACATTTGTTCCAGTTATCCTCCACATATAGCTTCATCTTCTTCAGAATACTCATGTCCTCATCCGTGAAGAAACTCTGTGCATCAGAAAGTGTTAAAAATCATACACTGAATGGCAGCTTTGCACAATACAACTGTACTGTGTTGTACAACAAACAGAAAAAAAAAAGGTTGTGGACATTAGGTGGTCCATCAACTAATTTTCTCCCCTTAACATCCTACTTTAACACCAATATGACACCAGGAAAAGGTCTTAGTAAAGAATTTATGGTAACACTTTAGTATAGAGAACACATATAAACTATTAACTATGACTTTTCCCTCAATAAACTCCTAATTTACTGCTTATTAATAGTTAGCAAGGTAGTTGTTAAGGTATTGGGTAGGATTAAGAACGTAGAATAAGGTCATCCAGAATAAGGCATTAATATGTGCTTAAAGGATTAGTCCACTTTTAAATAAACTTTTCCTAATAATTTACTCACCCCCATGTCATCCAAGATGTCCATGTCTTTCTTTCTTCAGTCGAAAAGAAATTAAAGTTTTTGATGAAAACATTCCAGGATTATTCTCCTTATAGTGGACTTCAATGGGCACCAAACAGTTGAAGGTCAAAATTAGTTTCAGTGCAGCTTCAAATTGTTCAACATGATCCCAGATGAGAAATAAGGGTCTTATCTAGTGAAACCATCGCTCATTTTCTGAAAAAAAAAAAAGAAAAAAAAAAGAAAAAGAAAATTTTAACCAGAAATGCTCATCTTGAACTAGCTCTCTTCTTCTTCTCCTCTATTTGAATTCCAGCAGTGTAGACGCTGCTAAGTGTATTACTGGCCTTAGGTCAAAATTTGAACTAATTTTTATATGCAATATGCTAGTTCAATAGTATATAACAATTAGTTCAAACTTTGGCCTGTGGAGGGCAGTATTACACTTAGCAGTGTCTACACTGCTGGAATTCTAATAGAGGAGAAGAAGAAGAGCGCTAGTTCAAGATGAGCATTTAAGGTTAAAACTTATATAATTTTCTTTTTTTTTTTTTCAGAAAATGAGCAATGGTTTCACTAGATAAGACCCTTATTTCTCATCTGGGATCGTGTTGAACAATTTGAAGCTGCACTGAAACTAATTATGACCTTCAACTGTTTGGTGCCCATTGAAGTCCACTATAAGGAGAATAATCCTGGAATGTTTTAATCAAAAACCTTAATTTCTTTTCGACTGAAGAAAGAAAGACATGAACATCTTGGATGACATGGGGGTGAGTAAATTATCAGGAAAAGTTTATTTAAAAGTGGACTAATCCTTTAATAAGTACTAATAAATAGGCAATATTGTAGTAATATGCATGCTAATAAGCAACTAGTTAAAAGACCCTAAAATAAAGTGTTACCGAATTTACTGATTGAAATGCTCAGTGTTTAGTCCTCCACACAACCTGATCAACCAGTTCTGCATCTCTGTCATTTAATCTGTCCTCTCCTCTTCCATAATAACTGTCTGAAACAGCATATTTTGTCTCATCACACATGAAGAAGCCACACCTCTGCACATTAGGCACCCAGCGGAAAGAATCAATACTTGGCTGATATTTATCATTCCTCCAGGACTCAGACAACGAGTAAGAGTCTTGATAATGGGTAGGTAAGATTATCAATGTGTGTTTACACCCTGGTCACCAAATCTCATATCTCAAATGATCATTTCAGATCCATCAAATCAAGAACAAAAACACTATATTTCCCTTTACTGCCCTTACTTCCTTGAATTGGATATGCTCCTTAACCCTCCTCTCGTTTTTGCTGCCACTGTTTGTTCAGCTGCTTGGGCACACTGGCCACTTTATTGCCAAACTGCATTCGTACCTGTTATTTCGGGTGAACCCTACACTCCACCCTGTATGTGTGTGTTCATAGTTAGTATTGTATTGTGTATTGTATATTTTGTGTATTTTCCTGCATTGTATTGTATTATAATATATATGGCATATTGTATTGTACTGTATTGTATGATGAATGATTTGTGCTCTGTTGCATTGCATTTTGTACTGTATTTTTGTAATGTAATTGTGTTTGAAGTTGTAAACTCAGACTGTTAGACTTTTGAAAAGCACTTCATAAATAATATGAACACATTTCTGTTTGAGGATATACTTATGGCTAATTTATACCTGACAATGGAATGTTTTATTATTAAAATCTACACTTAAAGCACAGAAATTACAGTTCTGCACCTTGTTCGTTCCCTTAGTTCAAAACCATTTTGAATTCAAAAGTAATTCATAATTCAAATCTTAATGGTGCACAACCTTATAAGAGTAAATGTGTGAAATTCTGTTATATGTAATGTTTATTATTTTTTTTGTATTTCTATTTGGATTTACTTTTTATTTCAGTTTTAGTTTCAGTAATTTTAAACTAATTTTAAACATAAACTTATTTTATTTCAGTTAGTTACCAAGGCAGCATTTCTAAAATTAGTTTACATTTTTTCATCAAATATTTATATTTTATTTTAGCTTTATTTCAATTAACGAAAATAGTTTTAGTTTTAGTTAACAATAACAACACTGCTTTACATATTCTGAAGAATCATAATATTAGAATAATGGAATTATGTTTCTGATCATATTGGATAAATCAAGCAATCACATACAGTGGGTACGGAAAGTATTCAGACCCCCTTAAATTTTTCACTCTTTGTTATATTGCAGCCATTTGCTAAAATCATTTAAGTTATTTTTTTTTCCTCATTAATGTACACACAGCACCCCATATTGACAGAAAAACACAGAATTGTTGACATTTTTGCAGATTTATTAAAAAAGAAATATCACATGGTCCTAAGTATTCAGACCCTTTGCTCAGTATTTAGTAGAAGCACCCTTTTGATCTAATACAGCCATGAGTCTTTTTGGGAAAGATGCAACAAGTTTTTCACACCTGGATTTGGGGATCCACTGCTATTCCTCCTTGCAGATCCTATCCAGTTCTGTCAGGTTGGATGGTAAACTTTGGTGGACAGCCATTTTTAGGTCTCTCCAGAGATGCTCAATTGGGTTTAAGTCAGGGCTCTGGCTGGGCCATTCAAGAACAGCCACTCCTATTTTAGCTGTGTGCTTAGGGTCATTGTCTTGTTGGAAGGTAAACCTTCGGCCCATGCTGAGGTCCTGAGCACTCTGGAGAAGGTTTTCGTCCAGGATATCCCTGTACTTGGCCGCATTTATCTTTCCCTCGATTGCAACCAGTCGTCCTGTCCCTGCAACTGAAAAACACCCCCACAGCATGATGCTGCCACCACAATGTTTCACTGTTGGGACTGTATTGGACAGGTGATGAGCAGTGCCTGGTTTTCTCCACACATACTGCTTAGAATTAAGGCCAAAAAGTTCTATCTTGGTCTCATCAGACCAGAGAATCTTATTTCTCACCATCTTGGAGTCCTTCAGGTGTTTTTTAGCAAACTCCATGCGGGCTTTCATGTGTCTTGCACTGAGGAGAGGCTTCCGTCGGGCCACTCTGCCATAAAGCCCCGACTGGTGGAGGGCTGCAGTGATGGTTGACTTTCTACAACTTTCTCCCATCTCCCGACTGCATCTCTGGAGCTCAGCCACAGTGATCTTTGGGTTCTTCTTTACCTCTCTCACCAAGGCTCTTCTCCCCCCGATAGCTCAGTTTGGCCGGACGGTCAGCTCTAGGAAGGGTTCTGGTCATCCCAAACGTCTTCCATTTAAGGATTATGGAGGCCACTGTGCTCTTAGGAACCTTAAGTGCAGCAGAAATGTTTTTGTAACCTTGGCCAGATCTGTGCCTTGCCACAATTCTGTCTCTGAGCTCTTCAGGCAGTTCCTTTGACCTCATGATTCTCATTTGCTCTGACATGCACTGTGAGCTGTAAGGTCTTATATAGACAGGTGTGTGGCTTTCCTAATCAAGTCCAATCAGTATAATCAAACACAGCTGGACTCAAATGAAGGTGTAGAACCATCTCAAGGATGATCAGAAGAAATGGACAGCACAGAGTTAAATATATGAGTGTCACAGCAAAGAGTTCAGCAAAGAATACTTAGGACCATGTGATATTTCAGTTTTTCTTTTTTAATAAATCTGCAAAAATGTCAACAATTCTGTTTTGTTCTGTCAATATGGGGTGCTGTGTGTACATTAATGAGGAAAAAAATGAACTTAAATGATTTTAGCAAATGGCTGCAATATAACAAAGAGTGAAAAATTTAAGGGGGTCTGAATACTTTCCGTACCCACTGTATGTCATACCACTTCTATAAGCCATATCAACAGAGAACCATACAAGACAAACATACACACAAGCACAATATAAAAACAACCTCTCACATATGTTAAATCATAGACCATAGACATTTAGTCCTACTTGTCGGATTTCCTCCAACACCAGGGTAAAGACCCAGAAATAGAGGATGATCTCAGCTGCAGATGGGCCATTCGGTGGTGGGGGCCGGAAGTCCAGGAGGAGCACGTAACTGAACAGAATGAGGAAGGCAAAGTACATGATGACATTTCCCATGAACACAGTGACTGGAGCACTCCAGAAACGATTCCACCGTCGCAGCACAACATGAATGAAGGTTGCCCTGCAGCTCTGCACTGTAGGGTCACCGCCACCTTCACTGAGGAAAAAAAGATGAAAACAGTTTTGTAGAGTTCTTCACTGCAGTTTGTATCTATTCCAGTATGAAACAGAGACTTACACCGGGTCCTCGTCTGTGAGCATCAAGGCTCGCTCTGTTTCCAAACTGTCCAGCTCATCAAACGGCTCCCCTTCACCTTGGCTTACTTGTTCTATTGCACTGTGACACATACACACATATATGCTCATAACACTCAATGAATCAAAAATCAATTTAAATGCCATACACGGTATTAATAACAACAAATATACCCACTTAAACTTGATGAGACTGGTCCAAATGAGGGGAGGGATGAAGAATGTGAGCACAAGTCTAGAGATGGCAGTGTCTGTCCTCATTGCGCCCCACCAGACTTTGGTCAGCAGGGCCTGTGCAAGACAATCCAGGTAAGGTTGATCATAGGGATACGGCTAGCATGAAAGTGCAAGAATTAGGCATAAGCTGTTACCTGGACACCATCATGAGCAAAAAAGCATTTAGCATCTGCAACAGTGGCGAGATTCAGGACAGTTGCTTTGCTCCAACAACGTGTTTTCCTCACTAGGAGGGAATAGGCTCTGTCTTCACTGTTTGAATAACACTCACTGAACAGATCTGACAAAAAAAGTGCAGGTATCAGGACTGACCGTTCTGGTAGTTACATTTAATACAGGCTCTTTGCACAGCTTAAAGAAATAGTTCACCCAATAATAAGTAATTTACTCAACCTGCTGAATTAAAGTAATTAAACCTGCTGAAAAACCTCCAGCATAAATCAGCATGAATTCCATGTTGGTCCAGGCTGGTTTATGCTGGTATAGTGCTGGACTAGCTGTTGGACCAGAATAGTCATGCTGTTCTCTAGCACAACTGAGCTGGTGTAGCTCCACAGGTACTCAAACTTCCCACGCTGGGAACCAGCAAACTAGCAACTGAATCCCATGCTGGTCCCAGCATGCAAAACACACTTATGCTGTGATTCTCACCCATAGCAAACTGCTCATACTTGGCATTCTTCATACTGCGAGCAGACTCTGCTTCAGTAGCCAGATGGGCCATCTCCTTCATGATCTTACAGCCCACCAGAGCAGCTGCCACAGCCTCTGGGCCCTAAAACACACAAATGGTCATTAAAGATGAATGTACAATAATGCATTGAATAAGTACTGTACATAAAGTAGAAATAAGCACAATGAACTGCAAGAATGCAAATACATAAGCAGTAAATTCATTCAGTGTTGACTCTCAGCTTCTCAGCACTTTTTCATTCAAATTGCTCTTTGTTTATTGACCCTTATAAAGTTTGATATGTAAACCCTACTGAGGTCAATTGTGATACTTGACTGGTAATCAGTGGGACTTAGGTAGTAGCTTCTGATAGTCTAAAGAACAAATTGTGAACATGTAAATGGACTTAGTTCATGAAAATGAGCTCACTGCTTTTATTGGTTTATAGACCCACCATTGCCCAGAAGTAGTTTGCCATTTCCTGCCTATTCTGCAGAATAGCCCAAATGAAGAGGTCTCTCCATGGGTGCTCACAACGTCGGTCCATGTCTGGGAGGTTTTTCTGGCTGTGGAAAAGCCGGCCTTTCCCCATCCTTTCCTGCAGCAGATACACATAATATTATAGCAGAATGGTAGCATGGTGTGTTATGTGTAAATGCATGTTAAAGGATTAGTTCACCCAAAAATGGAATTTCTGTCATTAAGTACTCACTCTCATGTCTTTCCAAACTCATAAAACATTTAATTCATCTTCGGAACACAAATTAAGATATTTTTGATGAAATCCGAGAGGTACCTGAACCTCACAGGAAAGCAATGTCATTGCACATTTTGAGGTCCAGAAAGGTAGTAAAGACATTGTTAAAGGTGCCGTAGAACGTGTTTTCAAAAGATGTAATATAAGTCTAAGGTGTCCCCTGAATGTGTCTGTGAAGTTTCAGCTCAAAATACCCCATAGATTTTTTTAATTAATTTTTTTAACTGCCTATTTTGGAGCATCATTAAATATGCACCGATTCAGGCTGTGGCCCCTTTAAATTCTCGTGCTCCCCGACCCTGGAGCTCGCGCTTGCCTTAAACAGCATAAACAAAGTTCACACAGCTAATATAAACCTCAAAATGGATCTTTACAAAGTGTTCGTCATGCAGCATGTCTAATCGTGTAAGTATGGTATTTATTTGGATGTTTACATTTGATTCTGAATGAGTTTGAGGCTGTGCTCCGTGGCTAAAGCTAACATTACACACTGTTGGAGAGATTTATAAAGAATGAAGTTGTGTTTATGAATTATATAGACCGCAAGTGTTTAAAAAAATGAAAATAACGACAGTCTTGTCTCCGTGAATACATTAAGAAACGATGGTAACTTTAACCACATTTAACAGTACATTAGCAACATGCTAACGAAACATTTAGAAAGACAATTTACAAATATCACTAAAAATATCATGTAATCATGGATCATGTCAGTTATTACTGCTCCATCTGCCATTTTTCGCTATTGTCCTTGCTTGCTTACCTAGTCTGATGATTCAGCTGTGCACAGATCCAGACGTCCTGCCCTTGTCTAATGCCTTGAACATGGGCTGGCATATGCAAATATTGGGGGCGTACATATTAATGATCCCAACTGTTACGTAACAGTCGGTGTTATGTTGAGATTCGCCTGTTCTTCGGAGGTCTTTTAAACAAATGAGATTTATATAAGAAGGAGGAAACAATGGTGTTTGAGACTCACTGTATGTCATTTCCATGTACTGAACTCTTGTTATTTAACTATGCCGAGGTAAATTCAATTTTTAATTCTAGGGCACCTTTAAAATAGTCAACGTGACTACAGTGGTTCGACCTTAATGTTATGAAGTGACGAGAATACATTTTGTGTGCAAAAACAAAACAAAAATAACTTCAAACAATTTTCAACAATTTCAACAATTCAACAATTTTGTATCTTCCCAGTCATTCTTCTATGTTGTCGATGTAGTAAACGCAGTGCAGTGCTTCTGGTGTTCTACGTCAGAATGCCGGCTCATTATTGGTTGGCTCCAGCATCACACGCATGCATCTTGCTGCTCACATGTACAACATCAGCCAATACTGAGTCGGCGTTTTGATGAAGAACCCGGGAACGCAGCACTGTCTCTACAACGTAAACAGTGTAGGTGAATGACAGGGAAGAGATGATTTTTTGTTTGTTTGTTTGTTTTTGAGCACAAACTATTATCGTCAGTTCGTAACATTAAGATTGAACCACTGTAGTCATGTGGACTATTTTAACAATGTCTTTTCTGGGCCTTGAAAAGTGCAATGATTTTGCTGCCTATGTGTGGCTCATAAACCTTGCGGATTTTATCAAAATGATCTTAATTTGTGTTCCGAAGATGAATGAAGGTCTTACGGGTTTGGAACGACATGAGGGTGATTGATTAATGACAGAATTTTCATTTTTGGGTGAACTAGCCATTTAAAGGCTCACTCACCGCTGGAAGTTTTTGGTAGAAACCTTTACAGGTGTCATCAAGAAAGTCTTTAAGGACTTTGGAAACCTCATGGAAGGTGAAACGAGGCCTGCGGTCACCTGGTTCAGTGTGGGGGTGCCCTGACATCCGTTTGCTGGCCAAATGAACCTGTTTCTCCTGATGCTTTTTCAGGAGCAGGGTGTGAAGGAGGTTTTTCTCAGACACAGAGCAGTAGAGTTCCTGAAGACGGCCATAAGTTAGGAACTCATTTATGTTCACACCGTTATCAACAAACAGACGCACAAAGTCAGGTTTGTCATTCATCAGTGCCTCCATCATCACCTCCTCCAGGTCCTGAGCCTAAAAGAGAATAAAGAAATATTGTGTATAAGAATCCAAAACAAGTACTGATCATTTAAAATGAAGCTAGGAATTATTTATATATAGGAATTATTATTCATTTAAAATGAAGAAAATGATTTTGTTTTAAGTTTAATTCTCACACTCCATGCCACATCTCCACTGAAGATCTCACTCTTAGCGATGTCTACCCTATTCCAGGCCACAGCCAGTTTCAACTCATCCAGGAAGTCCTGCGCTTGCTGACTCTGACTCTTACACGCTGAGCCCAGACAAAGACAAGAACGATTATAGACTCACCTACATCATTATACAGAAATTTATCTCTTAAAAGCATTCAAATAAGAGAAAGATAATTGCTCAAGTTGTTTGCTTTAGTTAGTAATAAAATAACGGTTACTCACCCTTAACCAGTGCTTTGAGAATCACTGTATCCAGTTCGGAATCCTGCTCTGGGTCATGCACTGTCAGCAGGTGACCGTAGTCCAATATTCTCTGGATCTAATAGACAAAATCCGAGACTTTACACAAAAAGTAGCTATATGTTGTATATAAAACTAACTAACTATCAGTTGTCCATTACCAGTTTGACCCAGGAGGTGATTTCAGTGCTGTGTAGGCCATTAGGGAAGGTGTTTATCAACAGCTCTTGGACCATATCAGCATCCCAGCATCCTCTGTCCATCAGGGTCACTAAAATATCAGCGACTCCTCCTGAGCCAGCTAAAATCAGCCAGGGTATTGAATTCTGAATATTCTTGTACATTTTCTGTAAGACGGGAATAAAAGTGGATATTACCAATCTAGGAGAACAACATGCCACAATAAAACACTTATAATATTCAGTATCAATTCAATATGATATGTTTTATTAATAAAGTGTGACCTGTAATATCCTTGGTTCTCCATGAACCAGAAGACACAAAACAGGGATTTCTATACTGCCCGTGCCTGTTAGAACAATGAATTAATTATCTCAGAGCACGAGAAGATATAAATTTAGAAAGGCGGTTGAAAACAAACTGTCTTAACTTACCCCCATATCCTGTGCGCTGCAGAGAGATGTGTTTGAGCATCTTGACTCTCATCTCACCAGTGCCTCCAGGTCTCTGGGGGTCCTCGTCCACCAGGATCAAATGGGAATGATTGCAGTCCAAGGAGTACACTGCACCGTGGGGAAGATCCTCATATGGGTATGTTGTTGGATGATCAGGCTAAATAAAAATAACAATTTATAAAAATTAAAAATGTGTTTCTTTTAAAAAAGTGATGTAAAAAGTAAACATTAAAATTATTAATGAAGTTAATAATAGGAGTTGTAGGCCAACCCAGATGTAAGCACCACTCTGATTCCCTCAACAAAACGCCAATAGGATTTTTCCAACCAACTAAGGACCAGCATAAACCAGCTCAAACCAGCTGCCATGTTTCAAAACATACCTAACCAGCATATGCTTTTTTGCATATGGTTTTTCAACAGAGTTGTAGTCCCATTTAGACACTTGTTAGCAACCTCCTTTTTCAAAACATGTAAAAATCAAGAGTAGGGTATTACTGATGTATTTCATGTTTATAAACATGAAAATATCTTGAGCTTCCGTTAACCACAGACCTTATTTCAGGCATATAACCAAATGCTCTTTCAAAAAACTCATTGACTTCAGGACAATGGAAACTCTTTCCCAGGTTTTAGGTCCCATTCCTGCAGCACTTTATTGCATAACAAAAAGTCCACATGCTTTTTCCATGCAACTAAATCATTAGACAAATTGTGAGATAAATGAAAACATCAAAATGTAGGGGTAATTCAGGTTGATTGGGAGACTTTTTGCCATTGATCTGAATCTTTTGAGAAGACCTGTCTAAGAATAAATTCATGTGAGCAGACAGTCCCCACCTTTGCAGACAGCAGCAGATCTCTGTTCTGAATCATGTTCCAGGGAGCAATTCCAATGGCCACCACTCGCACCTTAGAGGAAGTGCTTGCAAGAGAATGGTCCCTTACGGCCTGACCCAGGTTCTTGGTGATGCCAAAACGCAAACCACTGGTGAGGATCCACGCCCCTATGAAGGTCAAGGGTCAGAGGTCTGTGACAATCATAAAGAGATTTTAATTTTTGTTTTTAATAAACAATAAATAATTCACCTGTGCTCTGTGCTGCCTTAACAAGGCCTTTCCTAAGTGTGTCCCTCAGCCAGGGCTTCAGCTGAGCAACTTCATCACCGCCCATTAGTGCCACCACCAGATGAGGAGGGGCCAGACCCCACTGCTTTGTCAAAATCTGATAGATTTCCGCTGGATCTGTGGAGCTGGTCACCCTAACAAACTGGACTGACAAATAAAGTCTGTGAGTAATGTGCACAAGCTTGAACCCATCAAGAACAGTGATTATTTTGAGTTGAAACAAAATGATTTTGTAAATATCTGTCCTTATATACCTTGGCCCTGGTGCGGCTGACACCGACAAAATCAATATCTCCCAAACGTCCGGCTGTCCAGTGGGGTTCATCAGATCTCTCACTGTCCTTCTCTCCAACACGAACAGTGGATTCGGTAAGTGGGGTGTAACACCGACATCCCACTAAAGAACTGCAAATAGTGACAAAAAAGGTCAAGCATTTTGAAATGTGTATTTAATGGTGATAAGTCGTGCCGCAGAACCTGATTTCACCAAGTACAACATGTTCCTGGAACAATATTCCAAACAATCAATCAGATTTGAGGGTCAAGTTCACAGTTTATGTCAAGTTAAGGCTTACAATCAGGGTTAGTAGCTTCTACATCAGTGTTATTTGCCTATCATTTCCCTCTGATTTTAGGGATAACTTATGGGAAGGATTAGGTTTAGGGGAAGGAATATGGTTAGGACTAAATTTCCAGTCAGGAATGTTTTTCCAGGATCAACAAAATATGTTGACTCAATCAGGATGTGCAGTCGTGCCACCAGTCTCACCTGTGTTCTTGGGACTCATTCAACAGTTCCCCACATTGCAGACACTTTCTGCCCTGCCGTAACACAACCTAGAGACAGAATTAAAATGCATCTATATTATAGTCTAATCAGCTGTGCAGCCATCAGAGCTGCTGTTCTGCTCAGTGAGGAAATCTTTATGTAAAGCAGCAGCAATTTTCATTTTCATTCTTTACACACATGCAAACATGCCCTCCCTCCTGGTAAAGGCCGAGCCACACTTGAATTGGGAAACTGACCTGCTTTTTACCAACCTGAGGTAAAGTAAAGGTCAGCAAGAAACAAGGTTATTATAGTTTTGCATTTTTCATTAGTTTTTATTTTTATTTCGTTTTGACTTTTTGTTTTCAAATTCAGTTTAGTTTTAATTAGTTTTTAAAGTGGGTTTGCTAGTTTAGTTTTTATTTTTTGAAAATGCTTAGTTTTAGTTTAGTGTTTAATCGTTTTAGTGTTAGTTTTAGTCTTTTTTTGTAATTTGGGTTATTTGTCAGGGGCAAGATTCAAAAAGGTCAGAAAAATTATTGTGTAATAATAACTCAACAAAAACATCATACAATTTTAGAAAATATTCATTAAAAAATAAAACCAGTACATAAAATGCACATATGGGCACAAATATGTAAACAGTCTCAACACTCCGCAGTAAGTGCAAAATGTGTAAGTGACGTGTGCCAGTAAAAAAACTAAAGAGCCAACAGACTAAAGAAGACATACATGAACCGCATGTAGCCTTTTCAATCCATTTTAAGCCACAACAAGACATTTCTGTCAGATTGTCAGGTAGCTCAATCTGAGAAAAGAACATGACAAATAACAACAAAAAAAAAAAAAAACTTTAAATACAGCTTTTCAATTTTTTTAGTGTGTGACACCTTCACAAAATTGCCAAAAAATCTACCAAAAATCTACACATCTTCTATACAGAATTCACACCCTATACATGGGTTTCAAAGACGTCACTTCCGCTATGCCCGCCGCCATATTTGGGACCGGTCACAGCTGCGCGCCCTGTTTAAGTCTATGGTGACAGCAGCTACAACTACCAGAGGAAGGCCAACAAAACGCTCTCAGAAGGTTCACAACAAGTTTATAATATATCTTGGATATGTGGTGCTGTTAGCCGTTTCAACAGTCGTCAGAACTTCAAATTTATTTGATTTATTTGAAAATATTATGAATTCTAGTTGCTGTGTTTCGGCGTGTTACAGGATGAACAAATTCACGACACCAGCTGACTACATTACTTAGTTCAAGTACATGCGTGCATGATTTTGTGCAAATATAAGTTGTAATTTTATGTATAGCTTGTATAAATATATATGAATTACCATAGGATGTGTCCTGTTGAGTTAATTAACCTTCTAGCAAAGCGCTTCAGTTTACGGGTGTTCATTCAGCGCGCGCAGCTCAAATAATACTGTTATCAAAATGAATCTGTTATTGATGTTATTGTATACAAAAAAAAAATCTGTTATTGTTCATGATCCTTATTATTAATCAAACTATGTGTTGATGAAAATAATACTAGAATATAAGAGCTAGTTATTAAAAATAATGCATTCATTTTCTAAAAGAAATATTAAAGTTAATAATACTGTGTAGTAACGTTAAACATTTTAATGACTTAATCATTGCTGTTTGAGCTGCGCACGCTGAAGCTGAAGAGAATAAAAAAAACCATAAACTGAAAGTTAATTAACTTTCAACTTTTTAATTAATCAACGGAACACATCCTATATAAAATAATCCAGATATTAATACAAAATAAAAATAATATTACAACTAGTATTTGCACAAAATCACGCACAGATGAACTTGAAGTAACCTCATTGAAACTCCGAAACACAGCAAATAAGCCCAAATAATTCACAACGTTATTTTACAAGTATATACGATTATAATATCATGTATAAGAAGAAGACAGTCCCAATCATATTAATGTTTTGTCTTACTTTTTGAGCGCTCGCACTGAAGCTATAGATGATCATCAGCTCTGTGGGTTATTTACCTCAACGAAACATCCTTTATGAGAATAATCAGATATTTATACTTAATAAAATTAATAAGTTTTATCTGTACAAAATGATGCGAATGCACAAGTGAAGTTTGAACAAGTTATGTAATCAATGTTTAACTCAGTCGACGCGCTCTTACCACAACAACACGCTGAAACAACAACACAGAGAATTCACAACATTTTATTACAATAGTGTCCTCGTTATAATGTTACGTAAATGACAGTCCCAGCAGTTATTAATGTTGTGCATTGCTGTTTGGCTGCCAGTGGTGTGGTCCCTTCTGAATGAAGCCAATAATTCTGCCGATCTAACTACTTTGGGATCAAATAAATTTGTAGTTCTGACGACTGTTGAAACGGCTAACAGCACCACATATCCAAGATATATTATAAATTTGTTGTGAACCTTCTGAAAGCGTTTCGTTGGCCTTCCTCTGGTAGTTGTAGCTGCTGTCACCATAGACTTAAACAGGGCGCGCAGCTGTGACCGGTCCCAAATATGGCGGCGATAGAATACAGTGACGTCACATGAAACCCATGTATACAAATACCACAGCTGTACAATTTTCACACCCTATACTAAATTTACAATAGCCTACTCGTCTGGATTGAAGCAGCAAACATTCAATGTAAAGGCCAATTCACACCGCACCGACAAACGCCAACAAACTCGTCTGTTGGAGTTTGATCGGATCGGTGTGATACCCCTGTTGGCTTTGGTCTGAGTCGGTTTTCACCGGACTGAACATGTTTAATCGGCGTTAGTTTGGTAGTCTGAGCATCCAACAAACGGCAACCAACTCTGATGTAATCTGACCTGACTACGAACCGTTGCCATGACGATGAGGCAAGTCCCCTGCAAAGACAGCTGTTTGATCGCGCCCGCGCCTCACGCACACACAACAAAGCAGCGGAAATGTGACATCGCAGTTTGTTCGTTATAAAAAATAAAATACAGTAAAAAAAAAAAAAAAAAATGAAAACATACAAAAGGTACAATAGTCCATAGTGCAATCCTTGCCATTCAGCAAGAGCACGTTAAGAGAGGTAACGTTAACCACGACGAGCAACGCAGGTTTACCTTCAGTGACACTAAAACTCTGTAAACTTGATATTATAAGCAGCAAATATTCAGTGTAAGAGTAAACAAATGACATTATTTAATATTTGAATCACAGCTTATATAGTGTTTTGACATCGACAATCCAAGTGCATTTTACCTCAAATTTAGTAGCAATCGCTTCTCGCGTCGACATTAACACGCTGACAAAGTTATATTTAGAATTAAAAATATTTTTATACCACTTTTTAATGTGTGATTGTGTAAAGGTGTTCACGAGATACCAACCTTTAGCGAACTTGCTTTCAAAGTCGAACACTCGTTCTCATGGAGACGCGGTGTGCGCGCGCGCGTGTATGTGAGAGACGCAGGGAAAGGAAATGCAGCTGAACGTTATTTGCTCTATGAAAGACATTGATAAAGACGAAAACTAAGGACATTTAATCTATAATTTTATTTTATTTTAGTTAGTTTTGCCAAACACACATTACAGTTTTAGTTAGTTATCGTTTTTTTGTAATGCCTCGTTTTTATTTTATTTCAGTTAACGACAATGTTTTTTCCCACCTAGTTTTCGTTTTTTCGTTCGTTTTCGTTAACGATTATAACCTTGGCAAGAAAGCAAGAAAGCAAGAAAGAAAGAAAGAAAGAAAGAAAGAAAGAAAGAAACAAAGAGAACAGAACAGAACAGAATAGAAAAGAAAGACTACTGAACAGACTGCAACTGCATGGTGTTTGAGTATAGAAAAATGCATAAACATAAAACACCCTTGTAAAATTGTTCACTCATAGCAGGCAAAATTGATCACCCACAGAAGTTCTCTATGCATTTGACCACTTGGAGTTATTTGCATCCAGGTCAACAGTGACTCGAGTTCAGTTCTCCTCATGTGGTTGAAGAGGCACGGACCAAAATTGTCATAGTAAAAGCAGTCAGGAACTGAAATGCAATGCTATAAAAACATTTCAGGAGGTTAACAGCATGTGAATGATGTAATCAGATCTGATTAATGTCTTTTCAATCAATTAGTTTTTATCCAAATGCCATCAGCTAGGTTCAGGTGCCTGCAGGCCTTTTTTTACTGTGAAACCTCCAATTTCCTAATGGTTGCTATTCATTTTATTGTTTTCAAACAAGAGACATTTTGATCTGATTTGATTAGAAAACATGCAATTACTCGGCCAATCAGCAGTCATTGAAAGCTGTGATTTAAACTATAAATAAAAAGATTATGTTAAACGGCTTAAATAATAATTGGTTCTTGGAGGGAGGACATAGTCAGGTGTTGAGTATTGAAAAGTATGCAAACATGACTGATGTGTGTGGGTTTGTTGGGAGGTGCAGAAGCTGCCCGTGATTTGACTAGGAGAAGGGAGGGTGTGTATGAGGAAAAAGCCATATGCAACACAGCACACAAACACAATTATTTGCATTGAAGTCCACACAAAAAAAAATGACATTATGCATCAGGAAACAAAATTCTAAAAACTTTCAACTTTCAAAACAAAATTCTAAAAACTTTCAATACAGTGAATGGGGCACTTTGTTAGTTAAGGTTTTTTTTTCTACTAAAACATAATTTTATCTCTTAGATTTTCAATTGTTGTACTTGGAAAAAAGTCAATTCACTGAATTCACAAAATAAAACCAGAGGTCTGTCCTGAAACCATTACCTTGAAATTTCAGAAACATCTATGGCTGTGGAGGTATATGAATAATAATTTGAAATGCTAAACTTAACAATCAAAATTAATGTCTTAAAGAAAATATTGCTATTCATTTGACTGCATCTTTACATCTTTTGCTATAAATATCTTTTTCAGAAACTGTTCAGAAATTTAATTTAACAACTCTACAGAAATGACCTGCAATCTGATGCCAGGTTTTGAGCTGAAAGAGTTCACTTACCAGAGGAGTATCCTGGTGCCCCAGCATATCTGGATGTTGGCTTTGCTCTTGGATCCTCTGAGCTTATTTTGTAGGCCAATACAAGCTTGACCAGCTCTAGTGTGCCACCAGGAAGTGATTCAGGAGGTTTATTATAACAAAACCACTCCCTAACCAACCGCTGCTATATGCTCAACCACTTACCTGCCTTCCTCCCCATCTCCACTATAAACATTCCAACAGGAAAATATCATCAAAATGGGTGATTTATTTCAATTATTTTCCCCAATATTTGAGGAATAATTTCATTTAGACTTTGAAACTTGTGAAACTTTGACAGTTCGACAGTTTACAATGCCCCCGAGGTCTATTAAACGTAGTGATTAACACAATGTTGTTAAAATAGCTTGTCCACACTTATCAGGATTTAAAAAAAAAAAAAAAAAAAGAATAAAATGTTAAATAAATCAGGCAAGTGATATAGCCTATGAACCCCTCTGTAAAAACGTTCAGTAGCCTATATTCATAGGAATACAATTGGAAAGTGCTAGGGGGTACAGATTTCTGGCTCAGTGTATGAGGAAAAAAAAAAAAAAACTTATTTAGAGAAAGCGGCATTTTATTAGATGTGTATTGTAAATGAATTCTACATGCAAATGGATAAAGTGTAATGAAATAAATAGTTAAATGTCTGTTTTGGATTCTTTCTTTCTATTTATCTGAAAAAAGGACGTAGGACGAAAGGACAAAACAAACAAACAATGGTTTTGCCTGTAGTGTCTTGCATTGCCCATGAAAATTAATTTCGTCACCAACTGGGTCCAGTGCATCTGACGTCAGGCTCCAGTTTTAGAACAGCTGCAAGTACTCGAATCAGCCACTAGATGTCAGCAACTCCAAGGAAAATTAAGCATGAGGGCTGGACGTTGTCGAGGTCACCGTTAAAATGTGTTCAAATCCATAGCGGTCTGTAATTGTGACTCATGAGGCATATATGGTAGCGGAAAGGCATCGAGATGCCATGAGATGGTCTTAAATCAGTTTCCCTCAGAGGTATATCACCATACAAAATCACCATCTTGGTGACTAACTTGGGCTAAGCAGCAGTCCATCTCAAGCATTTAAAAACGTAATTTTATACATTCGGGTTTATCTAATTATTTAGGAAACAAATGTTAAAAGTAAAGTTATATATTTAAGCTAGGCTATTTGATATGAAATAAGTATAACGTTATAACTGTATTGTAAGTAAATAGCCTTGTTACAGCTAACATGCAATGCTTGGGTTGCAATAAGAGTGAAGACCAGAGGTCGCGTTAACCGAATTTTTTTGCAGTGACGAAAAAATCTGAAGGCCGTCCGTCATTTTGACAGATACACTGAGGCTGATGTAGCTTGTAACTGATTCCCACTGTCCAGTTGGTGGTGAGTGCGCTCCAGTGTGTCTGCATAGCGCGAGCTCAGTCTCCAGAATAACATGAAAACGATGCGTTTGATTACACACAGGCGAGCATCCAATTTAAGTCCAATTTATAATAATAAAGTGTTAATAGGCCTACATATAGCCTACATAATTAAGTTTATAAAATGGTTTATTTTGTTATTTTTCTTGCTGACTATCAAGTTTATGGTCAACGAATGGCTTTTCTGAGGTAAAATGTTATGTGACATTGTTTCCAGCACTGATTGTTCCAGGAAGTAGGTTATGAGACATAGCTGGGTATATGTTTAAGAGTAAGTAAGCGGATAACCTCAACTTTCGGTTCCAAAAAGGGAGGTAACTTGGGTAAGTAGACATGGCAACTTACTCTCTGAACATAACATGTTCCGGAGCAGGTTATGTTCCAGGGTTAGATTGCTTAAAGGGTTAGTTCACCCAAAAATGAAAATTCTGTCATTTATTACTCACCCTCATGCGCACCAAAATATTCTCGTCGCTTTATAATATTAATATTGAACCACTGTACTCACATGAACAGATTTAAATATGTTTTTAGTACCTTTCTGGATCTTGAGAGAGGAAATGTCATTGCTCCCTATGCAGGCCTCAGATTTCAACTAAAATATCTTAATTTGTGTTCCGAAGATTAACGAAGGTCTTACGGGTGTGGAACGGCATGAGGGAAAGTAATAAATGACAGAATTTTAATTTTTGGGTGAACTAACCCTTTAAGAGGTATTCAGATGTGTGTTATATAATTTGTATAGGTTAGTTATAATAGGCCTAATGTAACTAAATTTGTTATATAGTTACAGTTATATACAATAGGCTATTATATTATACAATAAATACAATATTATATTATATATATATATATATATATATATATATATATATATATATATATATATATATATATATATATATATACACACACATTATATTATTTATTCAATTCTAATATATGTATTTTTTTTATTGTCATCGCACACATGGATCTGCTTTTTTATCCCTTTTGTAACAGGACATTTTCTATGCTATAATTTCTATAATAAAATACATAGATATCTTACTAATAATTAGCATAAAACAAACATTATAATTCTTATTGAATAAAGATTACTTATTAAATAAAAAGATTGAAAAAATGACTGCACAACCACCCAATAGGTGGAGACGTGCACTAAGTAGGTTATGTAAATCACCATTAAACAAAAGAAGAAGAAATAAGTAGAATGGCGCGCTTTTTCTTAGCGTCTGTTTCCATAATGACTTGTCGATTCGTCGCTCGGTTGAGAATGTCTTGTGTTTTCACTGGGAACATACTCTGGGTTGGCTGAACTTACTCCCGAACACGTTTTTGGAACCAGCATACCTCGAGTAAGCAAGGTTTGGGTTAATCAACCGAGAGTTCAGGGTATATGTGACAGTAAGTTAACTCTGCTTTCTGGAATACCCCCAGATCTCGTTGTTGTTGTTTTTATTGCAGAGGACATTTCAAGTGTGTACAGTGGCATAACCGTAAAGAACAATACACCATATCACATAAAATATATAGCCTAACAGTAAATAATAGTAGTAATAATAAATTGGGGTGGCTCTCGTTGTCAGTACAAGATCGCTCAGTCAGTTTAGTGACGACTTTGCACGCGCTGCAGCCATCTTGCGGATGCACCTGACGTCATTGCTCGAGTCAGCTGGTTGGATGAGTTTCGCGCGCCATTGGTTGACACCACCTAGAGGCGTCAGAAATGCTCTAGTCTGAAATGTTTTGACTGGATTTAGATTCAGCGTTTATATTTGTATGTCATTTCGATTTCGGTATTACATTTAAACATGCAACGCTTATTTCTTAACTTATACATACTATATAATGCCTTGCTATACTAAACTGTACTAACTCTAAGCCTTGAAACTGTGGCATTGGAAGACACACCGTTTTAAATATTTGGTGTAACTAAATGTAGCATTTAGAGTCTTATCCTATGCTTCTTAACACTCGGCGCCCCGGAGGATCAAAACTATAATTTGCATAGAAGTAAATAATGTTTATAGGCTACTGAGCCAGACATTGTTGATGAAGATAATAATAACAAATACCTCATACTAAACTTAGTTAAATCCTGGGTGACTAAATATTCAGAATAGTCAAATGTTTAATTATATTATATTAATTTCATGTCATAATATAGTTTTATAATGTTGTAATATTTATGTTGCATATACTTTTATCGTATTGTTATTGTATAGGCCTATTATAAATAATATAGAATATTATTATATTTTTAATTTATTTATTAGGACTATATAATTTTATACAAATAACACATTAAAATAAAAATATATAACATATAACACATAAAAATTGCTACGTTTTTAACTTTTTTTCTTCTTTTTCTTTATTGCTTTTCTGAAAATAATCACTTATTTCATGGTCTTCATGCATGGGCTATAATTTTCGGACTGTGGTTTTCTAAATGAGGGGGGAAGGTGACTTTGTTAAAACTGGTGGGGGGTTTATTGCGCAGGGCGTGGTGTCCATCTATCCAATCGGAGGCCTTTGCTCGTACAAACGCTGGCCTTTAACCACCGGCACGGATATAAACAGACTACAAACAACAAGAACTAAACAAGCGTCGGCTCACGGCATTGACTTTTAGGCATCATGGCAAACGTGGACGTATCAAGCAATCTGGAGCGTCATGTTGCACGGAGAACGTTTCCTCTTCTCGCTCGCACAAAGGTCTGCCGTAACCTTTTCGGACCCGTAGACCACGAGGAGCTGCACTGTGAAATGAAACGCAAACTTCAGGAGATCTCCGAGCGAGACCAGAGCCGGTGGAATTTTAACTTTGAGACCAGCTCGCCTCTGCCTGGAGATTACGAGTGGGAGGCGATTTCAGAGGAAACTATGCCATTTTTCTACAAGGATAAAGTGCAAAATAAGAAAGCTCGCGCCGCGGCGTCTGTTAATGCAACAGGGGACTCGTCCAGCACTGCTGACTGTGGGTTACACGGAATTTCCAGGAGTCCGATGGTTCAAGAATCCGCGGACGTCCCAAGTCGACCCACCGAGCTTAACCAGGAGAACCTCTCTAGTGCACTCAACTCAAAACCCGCTCGCGCTAAAGTCCTCAGAAACAGGCGAAAGAGGTCACTCGTCCCAGAGACCACGAGAAACAGCACGCCACAAATTACAGGTAAATGCACTGAAACTATAAATAAAAGTAACAGTTTAAGTGTCTCCATTTAAATGCGATCTTAAGCGAAACATGTCTAACGGCATATAACGTTGATTTCCACCAGACTTCTTCCCGAAAAGAAAAAGGACCCTGGAGTCCAAACAGGATGAACGCAGCTCCTTTCAAGCCGGCACATCCACCAGCATTGAAGTAACGCCACGTAAAACAATAAGATGGTACGTATCCACTTTGTGCTTAATAACTGTCTCTATCATTGCTTTATTATTATTATTATTATTATTATTATTATTTATTACTAATTGCATTAAACGTGTAAGTGATTGGCAACATCGAATTCAGTTTAATTCGCCTTCATTTAAATGTCTGTCCTCTGTAAGCTGCTGTGAAACAAATGTTAATTTTGTCGTATTCTTTGCTTTACAGATGTTTGCACTTCATGCAGCAGTCCACCTGTGTTTATCTGCAGAGCGGATGGAAGAAAACATGGGGACGAGACTTTCTCTCTCTCTCTGAATATATGTAGCAATAATGGCTCCGCCAACAGAGACTTTGTTGCAGTGTTACAAAGTCTAAACGGTGCAATTTTATATTTCTTGTATTTCAACTGTGTAGAGGACTAGGCCACAATGCTCTAAATAGACTAGAGCAATACCTTTTTTATTATTATTATTATTATTTTTTTTTTTTCATAAATATACTAACTTATTTTATTTATGTTCATGATAGTTGGTTACTCTATTATTTACAGCTGTTGTTTTTTAATTATTTCGACCATATTTTAAGTTGTTTTATTTAAGTTTTGTATGCAGCATCATGCAAAGAATGTTTCTGAGCCGTGTTTGTTAAAATATATTCTGTAGCTCACGTTGTACCTTTGAATCAAAGTGTAAATTAAATTATATTTTTGCTAACTTGGTCGTATTCACGTGTGTTCTTGTGAAAGTCACATATGCCTATTATACTGTTCAACTTCATTATTGTGGATCATGGGATGTGGGTAAACGGCAGGAAAATAAATAATTGGCCGCACTTTTGAGTCGTCAACATTTTGCCTGTGACAAAAAGAGGACATTTTGGCCTCTAAACAGGAGGGACTCAGCTGTTCCGCCCTCAGTGTTTGTGGGGAGGGATATGCGGGCAGCTGCGTGCTATAGGGAGGATTTAAATGCCATTTTCTTTCCATAATGAAGGAGGCAGGTGCCCTTGGAACCCCGCTTTGTCCACATAAGACCTTCATTTTCAGCACCCTCTCAGCTATCCCGCTAATGAAACACTTACCAAGACTCGAACAAAATGGGCTCCTTCTATTTACACGCCAACCACCTGCCTCCCCTCCCCCTACCTACACACTATCTGTGAATAACATTTACTATAGATACCACCACACGCCAGATCTTTATAATGTCATTGGGAAAAGCTAATGGAAAAATCGAGAACAAAAACGGTATAGATAAAATAGTGACCAAAACGAAATGTAATTGTGAGCAAAATAGGTAGGCTCAAACTTTTTATATAGGCATAGTTAAAAACTGCAAAATAGGCTTTATCCAGTTGGATTTTTGGGTAGTTTTGAACAAACTTTCGTTCAGTTTTACCAATTTCAGAGTAGGCACTTTATTTTAATAGCTCTTCAATGAGGCTACACCAATGTCTTGTATTTTAGGCTAAATGACGAATAACAGCAATAGCCTATAAATCAATGTAAAATAATAATAATAAAAAAAATGTTCTGAATAACTATTTAAAGTGTGCCTAATAAACTTTGAAACTTTGATCAGACAGACTGGAAATTACCGATAATTGGATTAAAGTAACCTGGAATGTATTCTCGATAGGAAAATTACACTAATCTTTGGATTTTACACGAAAAACGAGCAGCTTTGGGCACTTAACAATTCATATTTTATCAGAAAAATCAAATCAATCTTCAGGAATATGCTTATTAACGAATTTTACATATTCCCCCCCTTTATTTTCTGTCGTTCACGTTTGGCATAGGTGAAGAGTGCCAGTGTTTCGCTAGATATAGCCTTTCTCTAAAGAAGTTTCCCATTTCCATGACCATCTGGCACCAAAAAAGGCGAAATGGAACAAAGGCAGCTAAAGGCGTAAGGCGAAGCGAGTGCCATCGCATTCACCTGCAAATGAGGCTTTGTGCTCTCATAGAAGCACTCGGTGCTCACAAATCCTGTTTGCTTTTGTTTCTAGTCCGTATCTAGTCGTGTGCAAGAAAACAGAGATACTCCAGTCCGTCATGCCAGCTACTGACCATCATTCAAATGAAGAAAAAAAATAAAGTTTGGCGACGTGAAATGCAATTGCATAAAGATAGTTTGGGAACACTTTAAATAAATATGTAAATGTGCAGGTTAACAAAAAATGATAATGCAAACAATAATAGGCTACTAATAATTAATTAGCTGCTGTTTTATTTTATTTACAAGCAGGCCAAAATTAGGCCTACCTGAGGTAGCCTGTTAATTTGTAGCTATTACTCAGTACCGATGTAGGCTAATACTCTAGGACATGTCGGTTTTTTGAATAAAGGTTTATTCAGTAATAAGCATCATGATCAAAATGTTCTATTTTACTGAACGGATTTTTATCTTTCGCGTGTTAAAATAAAAAAGCTGAATATACACTCAATCTCTAAAACATCTATGAAATTGTCTTAATATTGTTACACCACCGTGCTTCATAATTTGTAATAGAAAACGAGGATTTTAATAAATGTAATTGTGTGACTTGTAATGTGAGGAATCCTCCAGGGTTTAACTGGACCTCATTATTTGAGCTTTTACACTAAAATCATTATGTCCAGATTGACAGGGTTTCCAATATGTTCCGTTCTAGCTCAGCTGGGTTTCCTGGCCAGATGGATTACCTCCTCAGGCTCATGGGACCTCGACTTTTATCAGCAAATCCCACAGAGACGCATTCATTCAGCCCATGCAGTCTGTACATCATTAAATGAAGTTAAGAGTTCAATTCGAATCCTTTTATTCTGTCTAAAACATTATTTAAATCATGCTCGTTTATTTGTCTAAAAAAAGAGACAGGAAATACAGTGCGCCTGAATACAAAATACGGTATATAGGCCTACGCACTAAACTACAAAATATGAGTATATATATATATATATATATATATATATATATATATATATATATATATATATATATATATATATATTAAATTAAATAGTGTAAATACTATGATTTCTTTATAAGTTTTTTTTATCCAAAAACTACACTGAATTTTTTTTTCCAATTTCAGTTCACTTAATGAAAAAAGTAGCCTAACAGAATGAAAATAAGATGAGTTAACAATTCATGTTTACTCCGTCAATTGCTATATATTTATTTTTCTTTCTAACAGGGACATCACTTTCCAAACATTGCTACCCTTTTTGACACAAACATCTGCAATGTGCAGCAAAACCATCAAACCATTCATCTCAGTGTTGTAGCCCTCTCCATTGCAGAGCTGTTTCTCTTTCACTAATAAAACCCATAAAACTAGCGGAGGCACTGGCAAGCTGTGTCTTCAAGGCTGGATACACCTCTATGGGTTCACTAGCTTGGATTAATGGCATTTGGTCCCAAAGTTTGCTCAGCAGTCCCAGAGACAGTGACAGCAGTACGTCCTTTTAAACGAATAACAAAGGCTTATCATTTATCTGGCGGCATATGGGCCAGACCCCCTCTGTAGCAGGCCTGCTCTCTGTGCTGTCTGCCAATACTATCATCCCGTTGATTCCGTTGTTGACATAGTTGTCCTGCCATGACAACTTTTGGGACTTTGGGATATTAGTTTTGGACTTTATATGGCATATGGTTTTATAAAATTAAGATTAAGTAGGCACAAATGGTTACGAGGAAGCTGACATCCTGGTTTACTTCAGCTTTTCTGAGATATAATCCTAAACCCTAGATTACTGAGATAATAAAGACAAAACTGTCAGGCTTTTCATGAATACATATGTGATGGAATGTCTGATTCGTTGCACATATTACAGGTGACAATGGTCCGCACAAGATGCTGTGTGCGAACAAAGGCAGAGTGGACGGCCGTGTTCCTGCCCAGGATAAGGTCGAAGGGTGCGCATGTAGTCATCCCCATAGCAACAAAGCCCCTCACCCCTGAGAGCAAATGCATTGTCATAAGATCAGAGGTCACGGTGCTCCCCATATGGTCGTGTGCTGCATAAGTCATTGATCTGTCGGGATGCTCTAAAGGAATTCTGAAAGTGTCACTGAAAGACTTTTAGAAAAAAGACAACAACTGCTCCTGAATGCCATAAATGCCTCCACACAGGCATAAATAGCACCATTCTGGCCTGATGGTGAAGGAAAAGAGTGGGAAGCCGGGCTGCACACACACTTGTGTTTGAATAGCCAAGATGTTTGACCCCATGGAAACATGGTGGAAATTAAAGCACTGCAAACATGAGAAAGAAGAAACAAGTAAAAAAAAAAAAACCTTTTTTTTAGAGGTCAAATACAAAGACAAAAGGTTTTTGATTTACATTGTCATCAGTGTTGTAGATGTTGAACTTCGATATGGTTTTGAGCTTATGCACCAGTTATTTGTTTGTCTATAAATTCTTTCAGTATTTGGCACGGATGTTTTACGGACTTTTGGGCTGTTTTTGCTGTAATGGATTTTTACTGGACAACTGAATAGGATACAGTATTTATTTTTCACAATTTAAAAAATAGAACATTCATATTAGTGAATGAACATAAATACAAACCTGATTGAGAGGACAGAGCTAAGTGAAAAAAGTTGCTATATGGCTGAATTTAAACAGTTTTCACAAATCTGTGTGGCTCTAAAAAGCTTAGTGATTCATAAACATAAGGAGCACACATTTTGTTCCTGTCAACAGTAATCCTTTATAAACATTTGTCAATTCATGACACTCCAAAATAACATCATAATATTCACATCTGCAATCCTAAAAATAAAGGTTCTTTATTGGCATTTTTGGTTCCACGAAGAACCTTTAACATTCATGGAAACTTTCCATTTCACAAAAGGTCTTAATAGAGGGAAAAGGCTATTTAGAATAGTAAAATGTTCTTCACATTAAAGGATTAGTTCACTTTCAAATGAAAATTACCCCAAGCTTTACTCACCCTCAAGCCATCCTACAGTAGGTGTATATGACTTTCCTCTTTCTGATGAACACAATTATATTAATATATTAATAAATATCCTGACACATCTGACCTGAAGCTGAAGTATGAGTATGAGCTGAAGAAAGTGCATCCATCCATTATAAATGTACTTCACATGGTTCTGGGGGGTTAATAAAGCCCTTCTGAAGTAAAGTGATGCGTTTGTGTAAAAAAAAAAAAAAAAAAAATCCATATTTAACAAATTATGACGTAAAATATCTAGCTTCTGCCAGACCGCCTTCTGTATTCTACTTACGAAGAAAGTGTAAAACTCTCGCAGTTCAAAATGCTTACGCTACGTCCTATGCCTTTCCTATTCAACTTACGGAAAAAGCTTAACAGACTCGAAACCAGTTCTGTTTTTTTCGTAACTTCAATACGGAAGGCGGTTTGGCAGAAGCTAGATGTTTTTCTTCATAACTTGTTAATTATGGATATTCTTTTTTACACAAATGCATCGCTTCGCTTCAGAAGGCCTTTATTAACCCCCTGGAGCCATGTGGAATATGTTTATGATGGATGGATGTGGATGGAAGCACTTTCTTCAGCTCATACTTGTTGATTCTCACTCACTGCCATTATAAAGCTTGGATGCATCAGGATATTTATTAATATTTCTCAGATTGTGTTCATCAGAAAAAAGAAAGTCATACATATCTAGGATGGCTTGCGGGTGAGAAAAGCTTGGGGTAACTTTCATTTGAAAGTGAACTAATCCTTTAAGAAAAAAAAGATTTATTCTTTAAGAACATTTCATTGAAAGATTCTTTGGGGAAACCAAACATTTTTCATCTATGTCATCACTGTGAAAACCCCCTTTTGGAACCTTTATTTTCAAGAGTGTGGAGTGGAAGACGGCAAACCGCTTACAAAAAGTATGGAACACTCTTCTTTTAAAAGAAAACAACTGAATAATCAATATCAAAACTCAGTCACACTTAGACAATGGTATGCTTAAAATATTTATACATATTGCTTTACGTGTTGCTTTGTAAGAAATTCAACACTTTGACAAAATATAAAGATGAACAGACTTAGTCAGACAAGAAGATATATCAAAATCAGCTGATGCCGAACCTGAGCCAGATCTAATATCTTACATTAACTCTAGCCGAAACTGACAAATATCAGGCACTTTGTGATTTAGTGGTCCTTTAGCAACTCAGCTGTCCTCATGAATAACAGTTGGTGTGGACAGTTGCTCAAAACTGGGCAGGCTGTCCTGTCTGTCCGGCACTGACAGGCTGAGGGTGGCTGATTGTCGGAGGAAGCTGCTACGCTGTTCCTTCCCTCTGGCCAGATCCCCCCGTCTCTCCCTCGCCAACATGAGGTTGAGAGATTCTGCAATGCTGTTAAGTGTCCTGTCCATGTGTGTGATCTGTGGGGAAACGAGTGTGTGGCCTTAGCACATCTTTCAAAACACTGTCTAAAATAACGCCGTCATAGCGTCTGTGTAAATAACATCATAAACAAGAGACATTGTGTCCATACAAGCCGTAAACCACCAGCAACTGATAAAAGGTCCCATCTGTATAAACAGTCTAGCAAAAGAAATAAATCCATTCTTCTGTATGTTGTAAATGAGATTAAACTTTGATCAAAGAGGTGATAATGAATAGTCGAAAAATAATTCAGTTAAATGAAAAGATTAGGCTATGCTATTTTGTTGTAACTGAATCACATGGTTAAACTGAGTGAAAACTATCATCCAGTCAGAATTATACTTATTTAAAAACTAATTTTGTGACACCTCATGCAATATTTTCATATAAACTATTTTGAAAGCACACTGAAAAAAAAAAAGTGTAGAAACAATTTTCACTCAGAAATAGTAAGTTTCACAATTAAAAATGGCAATTAATACTGAATTACATGCAAAATTTTAAAGTAGAAAGACTAAAATAGTACTTTACTTGTAAAACGTAGTCCAATATTCTAACTTTGAAAAGTTTTTTTTTTTTTTTTTTTTACAGTATTGTTTATGTAACTGTCTATGTGCCTAAAAAACCCACATATTTCAAGACCAGTGGGAATTGTTGTTAGATATTTAAATGGATTCATGTTTGAGAGGAAGAAATCTGTCAAGAGAAATACTTGCAATTCTTCATTTTACAGTTGGGGAGCCAAATGTCATGAGATTCTTTCCCCTGGGTTAAAGCTAAGTGATGTGTGGAGCCAGGGCTGTCTACACCCCATTAGAAATAATCAGACGAGTGTCTCCATGCTGGACCACAGTTTACACAATGATAGTGGCACCACAGTCACATACAAACATATGGACACATGCACAAACATATAGTGTACGGCAGGAGACTCGGGCATGTAAACATATGCAGTCGCTCTCCATATAGACATGAATGCAAGCATGCACACCACTAACCGCAGACAAAAAACAAGATCTTGAGTCGAAACTTAAAGGGATAGTTCCCCCAAAATTTAAAATTCTTTCATCATTTACTCACACTCATGTACAAGTTTGTCATAATCACACTTAGATCACATTTTCTGGTTTGTACTTACAAACTATAGAATTATTTTCAGTTACACTTTTTTTAAGCTGTTATATATTTAAGTACTGAGTAATAAGAATTAACTACATGTACATGTACTTATTATAGCTTCAGTGGTTTAAGGTTAGTTGCATATAATTATGCACAATTTATAGTATTATTATTTAACATGTAACAAGGACACTGTAAAACAAAGTGTTACTCTTTTTTCTATTAAATACCAGAAACCCATACAAATAAATTTAATGGGGAAATATTTATAATTGGGAAAACAATATAAAGCCATTCAGTGCTCCTCATAATCTATAAAAATGTTCCATAAAAAAAAAATCACTACTGTTCAAAAGCTTGGGGTCAATTTTTGGTCAATTTTTCTTGGAATCAAGAATTTTTTGTAGAGGCAGAAGATTGTGTTAGTGATGCAGTAATGAGTTTCTCAGATGGGTGTTTGCATAAAAGTTAAGGTTATTTGTTCCTGTTTATGCCAGACACTACATACTTCCTGTTTATCACAGAATTATGGGAAGAAGAATGACACTGTAATGGGCAGGGTATCCTGTCCACAGGCTCTACAGCTACGACACATTTTAAAGCAGTTCTTTACAATTTGTCCTATTGGGAAATACTTGTAATTTGACCAGCATTGTCATAGAGATATGGCTAGCATGTTGAAGACAATCAATGAGATCAAAAACAATCCTGAAGTCCACTAATTTTTACTTTTTATATAAATGAATAAAAGGCAACACAACTGAAAAAAATGTCATCACTCCCTAAAGTTATGTCAGCTATGAAAACAGCAAAAAAGATCTAATTCTTCTTTCTAAACATTCTCAGAAAAGAATTTAAAACATGGCCTTTTTTTCTGGCAATCATAAAACAAGTCAATTTGGTACTTCTACGAGAGACAGAGAGGGAGAAAGAGAGCAAGCGAGTATGAGAGAGAGATCATGTGAACAAGTATGCTGTTTCGAGTTTGTGTCTAGGATGAGAGCTGTTTGTAAAAGGATTAATGGCTGGAGTGGCAAATGAACAGAGAGAGTGTTTGTAGAGCTCCTGAATCCCTGTCAGTTTGGGAGGCCAATAGACCTCTCACTTTTACACACACACACACACACACACACACACACACACACACACACACACACACACACACACACACACACACACACACACACACACACACACACACACAAGCAAGATGTTCTTTTTAGAGTCATAACACCCTTATCAGCACCCATCGCTCATGGAGAATGTTTGAGAAGTCTTCAAAAAGTGAAGTTTGACTGAAGGCAGAGAAAGAGAGAGGTTCCTTCTGCCTCCAGGTTAAGGCTTGATGAATGAAGCTTACAGATCTTTATCTGTAGAATCCTTGCTGAACCAACTTGTGCACTTAAATTAAAGCCCTGGAACTTGTTATTGTTTTACCACTGATTAACTTGTTGGAAGCACTTGGTTTCTACTTATTGCAAAATTCAAGAGCATGTGATTTTGTCTGAAGCGATATTTCAGATTCTGGAATCCAAACAAGCAAATGTGAGAAAAACCACAGATTTGAGTCTTTTTTTCACCTTCATATTCTGTGTAATTTCTGGCCTTTTGTGGCTTACCTACAAAGAAGTTTTGGACTTTTTTAGGGATTGTGAGTTTTTGTTGTTTGCTTCAGATACTAGAACCCACAATAGTTATGAATTAAAAGCATGTTTTTGAACACAAAAATGGTATAAATGTCCTTCTTACTAAGTTTAACTAAACCCTATACTCTGGCTGTTGAGTGCTTACCTTCTCTTCCATCCTGTTGAGTCTGGAGCCAATAGTGTTTGTGCCTTTGTCTTTCAGGCGTTCTACAGAAGACAAGAATGGCGCCAAGAATAACATAATAAAAACTCTCTATAAACACACATGTGCACTAAGACTACAAGGCAACAATAAATAGCAACATTAAGAACAACGAAGGGGTCAAATTGTAGCAAAACATGGTGTGGGGTTGAGGAATGTGAGAGCAGAAAGTGTAATGAATGACCTAGCTTTACCTGAACTTGTCTGGAAGAGGGACAGCTTCCCTAAGGACTGATCCAGTCTGTTAGGGCCGAATATGGTCATGAAATGGCAGATGAAAAGTGTGAAGAACAGTGACAGAAATGGATGTACTCTTAACTCCCCAGCTTTATTTACCCAAAGGTTATGAAACAGTCATTTATAATGCTATTATTCCTATAAAATGTCATTCATGTATTGCCATGTTAAAGTAAACACTTTTCCCAATATGCTTAACTGCTGCTAGGTGATAAAGTGAATCATCGTCTCACCTTCTCTGTAGCTCCTTGATGCGCACCATGAGGTTGAGATGACCCTGAGAATACTGCTCAATAACATCCCTCACATCGTACGGTTTACGTGCTTGCTGCAAAAACACATAGATACAAAAACCAGCTGATATAACATCTGTACTCATCACTTACTGTATTTGCTTTTTTTGTCTGTGTATATAGTTAGATCTGTTTTTAAATAAATATATAATAATTATAATAAAATACTAATATATAATAAATGTACACTGCCGTTTGAAAGTTTCAGGTCATATATTTTATTTATGTTTTTGAAAGAAGTTCTTCATGCTCAACAAGGCTGCATTTGTTTGATCAAAAATATAGTAATATTGTGTGGAAAAGCTGAATTTTCAGCATCATTACTCCAGGCTTCAGTGTCACATGATCCTTCAGAAATCATTCTAATATGCTGATTTGCTGCTCGAGGAACATTTCTGATTATTATATTTATTTATTATTATAGTACAGTTGCTGGTTAATATTTTTGTGGAAACCGTGATACTTTTTTTTCAGGATTAGAAAAAATGTTGAATAGAAAGTTCAAAAGAACAGCATTTTGTGAAATTGTCTTTACTGTCTTTACTGTCACAATTATCAAATTGATCAAATTAATGCATCTTTGCTGAATAAAATAATTAATTTCTTTAAAAAAAAATTAATGACACCAAAGTTTTGAATTATAGTGTGTGTGTGTGTGTGTATATATATATATATATATATATATATATATATATATATATATACACACAGTATATATGTATACAGAACAGGACTACTCAATGAACTGCAAAAGATATGAAAAAAGGTTATAAATTAAATGTACACTTTGCCTTATACACTCATACACTGATCTCATACAAGTTTATGATCTTGCCAAGGGCCCCACAGGCACTAATTTGCTCTGTATTTGAGTGAAGCTTTATGAATAAAGTCTGAAAGAATCAGTTCATCATAAGGGTGAACTCTCTTGACTTCATACAACCAGCCCCAAATCAAAGAAGCCTAGAGGGGAAATATTTCCTCTGATTGTCACCTTTGAGGAAAGTGATTCACATCTGCTGAAACCAAAGGTACACCCTGATCAAACACTCAGTCTTTGCTTTCGGGTGGATTAAGCACAGGTGATGACGCTTACGGCTATTTAAATTAATTTGAACTTCCTGACTAACATAGGGAAGATGCATCAAGCTCCAAGAACTTGAGCTCAGTTTGATCAGCATCAGTGAAATAACCAAACATTCACACATCTCTGACACAAATGACCCAATTCAGGAGAAGCTAGAGCTGTTCAAAGGTGGGTAAACATTGTCATGACATCAGACACAGCAAATCTAGGCAGCAGCATCTGACAAACACTCCAAAGTGTGTGTTCTGTGTCGCAAGAGTGTGTGAGAGGAGGGCAGAAGGACTTGGAGAAAATAAGGGGATTGAGAGATGACTGTGGCAAGCGGGTCAAATGAATGGATGGCAAGAGGATGGGAGGGTAAAGAGAGAAGACAAACAAAGTGCAGTAACGAGTATCAAGTGTCGCACAATCGCACAAAGGAGGAGAAAGTGTGTAGGACAGCTATTAAGGTAATCCTCTGACATTAGCATGTATTTTTGAGGACTCAGGCAGAGCATCTGCTGTGACTGAATGAGGCCCAACACAAGGTCTACCTTTTAATACAGTCAAACCAAAAATTATTCAGACATTTTTGATATATTTTTACTAGTGGGTGCAGGACAATATAGTTCATTTATGTAAGTGAGGATAGCAAAATAAAGTAAACTGTGACATATTATACCCAAAAATTCTTCATACAGTGGACTACCAGTAAAATTGATAAAAAGTTGGAACCAAAAATTATTCAGACACTTTGACCTGACCATGTTTTGCTTAAGTGTTATATGACATAATTAAGATGATTTTTTTTCTGATACAGTTTAACTCTGAGATCTTGTCATATTTTATTACCAATTTTGTAAAACTATAATGAATAAACTGTATTAATGAATGAAATGTTCAAGGTGTCTGAATACATTTTGGTTTTACTGTGTGTTAAAAGACACATAATTTACTACTTACACTGGAATTTATAAAGGAATACTCATGACTGGAAATGCAAATTTGAAAGTTTCTTTATAATCAAATATAAATTACCAAAATAGCACTTGCACCACAATAAAGAGAAGAAAAATCTTTTTTAGCACTGTAACATTACGATTAAATTCTGGTTGTTCTTGCAAATAGAAAAAGAAAATCTTACCTGGAACTTTTTTTTGGCCACAAAGTAGTACATTCTCTGGATCACACGAATGGCTGCTCGATGGGAATCCCGCAACCTGTGTGTTTATGCATTGTAATTAGTATTAAGAAAGATACCTAACATTTTACATTTACATTACAGTTTGATTTTATAGGGATAGTTCATGAACATTTTGTCATCACTAACACCCTCATATCATTTCAAACCTGTAAAAAGAAAAATGTCAGTGTTTTTCCATAAAATGAAAGTCAATATATCATTCAAAATATCCATCAAAATATCCTCTTTTCTTGCTCTACAGAAGACATTAAGTCATACAAGTTTTGGAATGACATGAGGGTAAATAAATGTTTTCTAATGAGCTATTATAAGATTACCAAAGAAATGTATAATATTATTGTTAAAATCAACCTAATCTCACAGGAAAACGTTAGTATGTTATGAGGTGGCGATTTCGTATGGATTTGTGTGATGTTAATCATATAAAAATGTACTATTATTAATAAAAAAAAGTATGCAGGTTAAGGTAAGGGTAGGGTAAGGTCACCCCAACTCCATCCCAAAAACATCCCAGTGAAAAAAAAGTACATTTCTATAATGTACTTAAAGTGCTTTATTTTCGTGCACTAATTTTGTACTTAATATACTAAAAAATCTTCTTTAGTACTTCTTAAGATAATCTTAAGAACATCTAAGTGTACTCAACTGTGCTATTTTGAGACACCATGAAAAATGAACTTAAATGTGATTTTAATATACTATCTATTTAAAAAATGTATTTAGATACTACTTATAGTACATTTGAACCCATAGTGTACTACAAGTGGTAACTAAATATATATTTTTAAATACAGAGATAGTATATTAAAAACACATTTTATTTCATATTTCATGGTGTCTCAAAATAGCACAGTTGAGTACACTTAGATGTTCTTAAGATTATCTTAAGAAGTACTAAAGAAGATTTTTTAGTATATTAAGTACAAAATTAGTGCGCGAAAATAGAGCACTTTAAGTACATTATTGAAATTAATTGTTTTACCTGGGATACCTATCACTGGGGAGTAAGCAGATAATACAAAAATGTACTAATGAGATTGTATGAATTCATAAAAATAGCCACCACTTTGCCAAAATGTAAAATAGTGATGAATTGCCATGAGATTGTGTTTTGGTCAGCACTAATTAACATGGCACAATCACTGACCCAACACATTTTCAATATCATTTGCAAAACAATGCTATCAGTCTCCGACAGGCCATCAGGTGCAGCCCTGAGCCACTCCAGATGCTTTTTATGTGGATAGGACTTTTGCAAGTGGCCATTGAGCACAAGGGTCATGAACAGGACACAGTGTCTAAGAGAAAATACAAGGCTCTCTCTCTGCTTTTCAAAGCTTTCAAAAACCACAGCACTGAGATTTGGTGGGGGGAAGGGAACTGACTCCAGGAGACCCAAGGTTATCTAGGAGAACGGGACATTGTCTCAAAGAAAGACGAAGTATGAGAAGTACACTTTCCCTTGCACGTCGGCTCCCGCGTGCCAGTCTATATGCGATACGTGTCTGTATCATGTTAGCATGCAAAGGCTCGTGTCTGTTGCATGTCACTCTGACAAAAGACGGAGCACACTCACACAAGTTCTTTTAAAATGCATTAGCAGTAGACTGGCTGCAGGCTATCAAGCCTCATTGACTTAATGGACATGGCTGGCTGACAGTTTCTGGTTTCTCCCTGGCTGCGGGCTACAGGGAAATGAGGGATAAGGCATATGCCGTGCTCTAGGCAACTGCCATTTTACTGCTCTTTGGTGCCATACTCTAGACTTCAACCAGCATCCCTCTAGGTAATACTGTATTGCCAGTGGTTAAATAGCCATCATAGCTTTGAGCATTATCATACCCAAAGCAATGCAAATGTCTGTCAAGTTAGCATTAAAAGAGGAGGAAAGGTAGTTATGGAACACTCCAGATAACAAAAACAGAAGCTATTTTGCATACTTAGAATGACTTAGTTTATATTTTATGCATATATAGTCAAACGTCTGGAGACTATCATCAATTTAACTAATCAAAACTAGTAGGCCTATAACAAAAAATGGAAGTTCAGGAGTTATGCAGTAACTAACAGTGTCCAACTATGATTAAATCAAAACTGCTTTTTCTTCACTCTCCAATCCAACTTATCTTTAAAAAAAAAAAAAAATGAAGTTTTGTAAAGAAATTAATATTGGCAAAGTTTGTATTTGTCTAATTTGAACTCATTTCAAGCATGTAAATATTTAAATATTACATTTAAATAACCTCAACCAACCTCAACAAATCTTTAGACCATGAGAAACATTCACTCATGCAGGTGTGTCCAAACTTTTAGACATACTTTTTTATGCTTTTGAAAAAAGTCTCTTATGCTCACCAAGGCTGCATTTATTTGAGGAAAAATACAGCAAAAGTAGTAATGCTGTTAAATGTTAAGACAATTTTTCTATTTTAATGTATTTTAAAATATAATTTATTCCTGATGGCAAAGATGAATTTTCAGCAGCAATTGCTCTAGTCTTCAGTGTTGCATGGACCATCAGAAATGATGATTTGGTGGTCAAGAAACATTTCTTATTCTTATCACTGTTGAAAGCAGTTGTGCTGCTTAATATTTTTTGTGGAAACTGTGAGGAAATAACTTCTTTCTCATGTCAAATGCTGAACGACTCCCTTGAGCCATAAATGTTTATGGTATAATGATCAGTTTTATATTCACATGCATCTCAGAGATCAATATGGTAGGGTGGTTACATTTTGGTAAAACATTATTAATTTGAAACTACAGAATCCAAATTCAAATTTGGAATCTGTCAGCAATCTGCACAGAGTTCAGGAATCATATCTCCCTGGCTGTTTGTCATTCCAATGGAGCATGGAAAGACGACAGAAAGAGAAAGAGGTGGGGGACGCAAGAGATAGAACATGGGAACCACCCCATCTGTCCCTGAGGCAGTGCCACTTCCTCTCTCCAGTCATGGTTACCAGCATAGCAACGCTGGTCTCATGACCTCAGCAGGGTCACCATCTGCCTCTAGTGCTGGCACAAAGCCTGGCTAATGGTGAACACTGGTGGAGACGTACGCAAAGGGAGAAAGACTCCCACTGGGACAGAGAGAGAGAGAGAAAGAAAGAAAAGGTTGGAGAGAGACAGACAAACAGACAGATAGAGAGAGAGAAAGAGAAAAGGAGGCAATCATATGAGGTCTTCTTTCTGCCAAAAGGCAGATTGCAAATCTCTCTTCCGTTCCTAATCTTTTTTTTTTTTTTCTTTTTTTTTAAGTCTACTAAACAATAGCAGCCAGATGTGAAAGAAACTGCATATCCACTGGAGGGCCACCAATCACTCAAACACTCAGAGGAGTTTGTGCATCAACGTGGCATTTTGTACATTTATGATTATTACAAAACAATATGTTAAAATAATCTTACAAAAATAATATTATATTCAACGCTTCCTGTGAGAAAATTATTAAAGGGAAAGTTCACAAAAAAATGACTCATGTCGTTCCAAACCTGTGTGACTTTCTTTCTTCTTTGGAACACAAAAGAAGAATTTTGAAGAAAGTTTTGACTTTTTTTTCAAAATCTGAGAAGTTTTTCAAAATATATAATATAAGTTTGGAATGACATGAGGTTTAGGTTTTGCTTGAACTATCCCTTAGTTTAAGGGATTTGATCTACATGTTAATGTATAGACCATAAATGAAACCTATTGTAAACCCAAAATCAACACATTTTAATGATCAAAGGACAAGCCAAGGTCTGAGTGTGCGTGCTTATCCATGTAAACAGCAAGTGATGTCGTAATTGTGACAAAAGCCATCATAACTGTACCAAATAAAGATCAAAGAAGTGCATCATGGGACAGGAAATAAACATGGCATAGTACCATCAACACTTCAGGCCAAAGAGTCTAACTCCCCACCTCCAATTAACTCGAACAGGACGTGTTCAACAACATTTAGTCTGAGGGGGTGATCTCAGCTTGGCCTCACATGCAATGTTGGACAATGACATCCACCCTTCTGCGCATCTACTAACACTCATTAGTGGAGGGTAGATGAGAGAACACCTGATCCGAGGTCAGCACCGCTCCTTATGTGCAGCATCTTTTTTATTGATTAGAGCTAAACTGATTTGATTCTAGTGAAGGATAGCAAGAATTCAGTGGGGAAGGAGAAGCTTCAGAGAGGACATTTTATTGACTAAAATAGGTCTTATATAAATAACTGAACCTGCAAGGGTGATATGAAATTTAGTGGCTTTTTATCTTGATTGTTTGTGTGTTTTAGGTGGGAAAAAGGGCTTGTTATTTGACCTCCCTCTAAAGGGCCTCTGCTAATCTGAGTGTAATCAAATGTAGATAAACAGGAAACATAACAATCACCGGGCTTCACTCTAATCTTATCACTAAAAAGCATCCATGTACACATGCACACACATGCTCTTTCACACTATGGCCTCAGTGGTACTGCAAAAAGACAAACAGATACGTCCACACGGCTTTCCCTATCCGATCTTTTTTTTCCCTCGTCTCAAGAAATATCTGCGTACACACGAAACCACTGAAATGACTCAAAACGATGTAGTATACATGCCAGATCAGTATGTGGCGCTGTAATTCTGCAATAGAGATATAAAACAAAGAATAAGAATTGGAGCATGCGCATAAACTTTGCGCGCTGTATACAAACTTTAGTAAAGCTTAGAAATAAAGCTTTATTTTAAAGGTGCTCTAAGTGATGTCATGTGTTTTTAGGCCCAAAATTTTTTTGTCACATACAGCAAACATCTCCTCACTATCCACTAGCTGCCCGTCCCCTGAACACACTGTAAAAAATCGCAGTCTCTGTAGTCGCCACAAGCTCCAAAAACGGCAACAAAAACTACCTGGTGCAGCCTGGACCACGAAACATAATAAACATGCTCCAGCCAATAACCGACAAGAATGATTTTAAATGCGCGTTCATGACTGTTTCAGGAAGCACGGAGGGGAGGGGGAGGAGGATGAGGAGGGAGGGTCTAGCTAGCCTCTGTTTTGTTTGACAACACTTCGAACATCAACAGGAAGTTACTCCACCCAGGATCACTTAGAGCACCTTTAATAAAGCTTTAGGCTCGGTAGCTTCTGCGGCACAAACACAAGCATGTTGTTGTTGCCGCTTTGTGCTGTTAGCGGTGTCTGACTAGGGTCGACACGTGGGGTAATGACATCATTGTTTCACAAAATATACGGATAGGCTGTACACATGAAAACGCAAGGACGTCGTTTTCAGATTTATCCACTCTGGGACCCGGTTTCAAAAAATATCGGATTTACGTTCTGAAAACGCCGGATCTGTCTGGACGAAACGCCTACCCGATACAAATCTTTTGCATATACACCTGAATGCGTCTCCGTGTGGACGGGCATAATGTGTGACTACAAAACTAGAGGATGCAAAATTACATAAGGATGACAAAAAACAGATTATTATTCAAATCCATTGTAATCTATTTTGCCTTTTTTATGTTTTCAGAGTTTCAACTTCAGTCGTTAAATTCAATAGGGGCCAAAAACTGCAGATTGTAATTTATTTAATCTACATTTGTTGGTTTTTTTTTTAGGTTTTTTTTTTTTATTTGTTTGTTTTTTGTGTAGAAGCTTTTATCCAGAGTTTCTTACATTATACACTAGTGTTCTAAAGTCAGAAAGATTTTTCTTAGAAATTAATACTTTTATTCAGCAGGGATGTATTAAATTAAATTAAATTAAAAGTGACAGTAAAGATTTTTACATTGTGACAAAAGATTTCTATTTCAAATAAATGATGTTCTTTGAAATTTCTATTCAAAAGAATCCTGTATATATATATATATATATATATATATATACATATGGTACATATATATATATATATATATGGTTTTCTTAAAAACCATAATAAGAAGAAATGTTTCTTGAGCACTAAATTAGTATATTAGAATGATTTATGAAGTATCATGTGACACTGAAGACTGGAGTAATGGCTGCTGACAACTCAGCTGTCATCAAAGGAATGACAGTTGTTTTAAATTGTAATAGTATTTCACAATATTTCTGTTTTTACTGTATTTCTGATCAAATAAATGCAGCCTTTGTGAGCATAAGAGACTTCTTTTAAAAACATACACTGATTTTTACTGATTTGATTGTAAATGAAAGGGACCTGCCATTTCAAGTTCAAAGACTTTGACTGCAATGATATAACTTACAACTCAATCATCTGAAAGAAATGGCCTGCATACTCAAAACCTCCCTAATGATTTGTTACATCATATGATGAATCACAAACACATGTCAATTACCACAATGTCCCCCACTGAGGCCATGTGCACTCTTGTGACTTGTCTCAGCGAGTCAAAGGATGAAGACCTTTGTGTGGCGGTGTTGCGCCACAGGCTGCAGGATTGTAGCACTATGGCACTAAAAGGCTCATGGGGGCCCTGTGTGTCTAAGAATAGCTCTGTGGAAAAGGAGGGGAAGAGCACTCCGATTAGCCACGATCTGAGAATCACAAAGTTTAGAGGGCTCTGCGCTGTACAGAACATTATCGTAAATATCAGCTCCATCTTCCCTCTTGAGCTCAAATACCTCACTGACATTTTAATAAGTGGTTAGCTGAGATAAGGGCCGCTGAGGCAGTAATGACTGATAATCGCTGACCAGCGGCTGGACATTGTACGCAGGGGTAAAGGCCCCTGGGGCGGAGTCTGGGCCTCTGGCCAGAAGCCATCACACACACACACACACACACATATGTGCACACAAAGACGTGAGGGCACAAGATGCTCGTACACACGCAGCAGGGGTCCTTCTGGCTTCAGCCAAGCACAGATCTCTTTCATCCCGAGCATCAAAGCGCCAGGCGAATACGGAGAGTATTAAATGTCCTTATGAGGAGTGACACACAGGGATGCAGCATTCACTCTGACATTGAGTCCTCCGCTGCTATACACCATGACTAAATGGCTTATGTCTCAAACTTGTGGCCTCATATGATCCTAAACATTAAGCAGCAAAGAAACTGACAGCGTTCATTTCAGCACAAGTCCTTATACATCACCAGGGGCCTCCGAGACTTTTGTCATATCATGTTGCCAGATAACAAAGTCACTAACTTAGCCAGGCCCTCATAAAGAAACCCGATATGGCACACTGATATTTATTTCACAAAGTGAAACGGAAATATTGCTGCTCATAGACAACAAATGTATTGTTGACGAAGCAAATGTATTTTTTGTGATTTTTTGAATTTGCAAATGCTGCTTTAAGCGGTAGATTAGGCGATTTTGAAGGGATAGCCGATGCAAAAATAAAGATTGTGTCATCATATACTCACCCTCATGTCGTTCCAAACCTTTATGACTTTCTCTCTTCTGTTGAACATAGAAGATAAGAATGTTTCAACTGTTTTTGCTCATAAAATCCAAGTCAACTGGGTCCAAAACAACATTGGACCCCATTGAATTTCATTCTATATTTTAAATATCTTTTTTTGTGTTAAGCAAAAGAAAGTACACTCTTAAAAACAAAGGTTCTTTATTCTCATCAATGTTTTCCTGAAGAACAATTTAACATCCATGGAACACTGCACAAAAGGTGGAAAAAGGTTTTTCAGATTTATTAAAATGTTATTCACATTACACAAGAAAAAAAAGGTTCTTTTAAGAAAAACTGAAAGGTTCTTTGGGCAACCAAAATGGTTCTTCTATGGCATCACTGTGAAAACCACCTATTGGAACTTTTATTTAAGAGCATCATACAGGTTTGGAACGATATGAGAGTAAGTAAATTATTATTATTTTAGGCGAACTAATTCATATTTATTTATTTTAAAAACGCACTGTTGCTGGCAACCGCTGCTTACAGGAATTTGTCCGAATAGTTGTCGAGTTCACCGTGTGCAGTGTTCTGTTACAAACTTCTACAGAGAGTCTTGCTGAGCTCTTGGTCTGACAGCAAATGAGAGAATCATCTGGGATGTGTTCTTTCTTGCTGAGCAAGTCTCTCCCTCTCTCTGTCTGTCTTTCACTGCTTGGCTGACTCTCGCTCCATGTCCCTCGTTAGCTCTAACACACTGTAACGAAACACAATTACTGTTAAGGGGGGAAGAAAAGGGGCCGTGACGGGCAAGATAAAGAAACTTGTGCTGGCAAGCCGCGCTGAAGAGGCATTAGTGAGCCAATGTTTCTGTCCCATTCAGCACGCCTCGCACACCGCCACACACTCCAAATCACACACATTATACTCTGTTCTCTCAAATGCGAGCCTGTATGCGTTTTGGATTGGGGAAATATTCCCATAAATTTAATTGCTGAATCAAAAATACCTTTTGAGTAAAAGTTAATCAAGAAAAATAAATAGTATAGTAGTATGTTTAGCTCTTAGAAAAATATGTATATAATGCATACATAAATAAAATTTCTGTGAAATTGCCAGCATGGAGATTATTGCTCTGGAAGACAAGAGTGTTTCTAACAAAAGTCAGTGTTGCGCTCTTAGCCCAGAAGCCCATTACGACTAGGGCCGCTTGTCAATCAGGCTATTGTTGGCGTGTGTAGAGCTGCAGACAATGGCTCTTTGTCTCTGCACCAGTGTAGACGGCCTGGCTTGGCCTCCGCCACTAGAAGTCCTTCTCTGTTTACTGAGAATAAATCAATCTTTTCAGACCGGGTCTCCTTTGGTAAACCTCACACCACAGCCCTACAAGACTGCAACAGCAGATACGTGCGAGTACAAATAGGCACTTTCAGACGCACCTGCGTTTGCTTTGATTTCATCTTTATACCTGTGTCGCTCTGGATGGGAGTTTATGTTCTTTGATCCAGGCAGCTGCGAAAGACGCCTTTGTATTTGATAGGAAATAACGACTATGACTGTTTTCTACTAAATGGCTTGATTCAAGACACTTCATGGGGTTCGAAATGACAACATTTTATAACATCTCACTGCGCCATAAACCGTCCTGTTCTTTATCGAGGTTTAATAGATAAAAGTGTGTAGGTGGTGTTGATATCCTCCAGTGTACGTGTTAGGAGCGCAGTGGTCAAAGAGATGTTTCTGTGGCATTGTTCTTTCCCCACCCCCAACGTTGCCGAACTGTTTCAGCTGCAGGCACGAGAAGGCTTTTGTGCCTCTCCCACCTCTTGAGTTAACAGCCTGGGTCAAAGGTCAGAGCAGGGCAAATGTCCTAAGGGAGAGGAGAGGAGAGGAGCGGAGAGGAGATGAGAAGACGTAAGCGGAGAAGAGATGAGCGGAGAGGAGAAGAGATGCATGGAGGCATTATGCTTCTGGACTTTTCGAGTCCCCACCCTGCTCTGCTGGACATAAACAAATAAACATGCACTCACACCCACACTGAGCAAGAGAAAGAGAGAGAGGGAGGGAAAGAGAGAGAAAAGAGAAGGAGAGAAAAGCCAGCTGTTGCCATTGCATCTCAGTGTGAGGCGAATGAAAGCTCATTAAACTTCAAAGATCAAATGAAAGCTTGTAGTGACAAGACTCCTTTGTAGAAGAGATGCAATATGTCTTCTAAGAAGGAGGATTTAGAGAGGAATCATACTTAAGACTCTAAAAAATATATAATTAAAAATTGAAATCTCTTTTAAGTTGCTTGAGTGGAAAACACCTAATTTTTTTTCCCCAGATGATTGCATTAATCTCAGTGTACAAGCAACTTTGTAATTGTATCAATTCTGAGATTAGTATTATCGAGGTTAATATAAATACACAAGAATAGTGCAAGTGAGAAGAAAACCAAACCTAGACTATGATATCTCCAAGATTGTGTTTAAAAATATAGTTTTGGTCCCACTTTATATTAAGTGTATCATCTACTGTGTACTAACATTTAAATTAATCATTTGATACAATGTACTTATTGTTTACATACATTTTACATTGATAAAAATACCTGCATGAAATTACAGCTGTAATTAATTTCTGTAATGACATCTATAATTACACTGTTGATGATTCCCTTACACCAAAACCCACCCTTAAACCTACCCATACCACCAAACCTGTCCCTAACCTTCCTCGTATCCCACCTCAAAAGCAGCAATTGTTTTGCAATACAATATGAAAACAGTAAGTACCTAACAAATTAGAATGAGGCGATACCGTTTATATCGTAGTTTTATATGAGCGCATCTGAAAAACAGCGGTGGACGTCGCAGAGTGCTGCTGCGGGGAAAATGCATAATACAATTTGTCGTTAACATAATACATGTTTAATATTAAGGGCTTTAAAAATAGCCTAACTCATAAGATTAAGACATAGTTAACACGTAGGCTATAGCTTAAAGCGGATGCTCCGAGTCTGACAGATTTATGTGCTGACAGATATTTTTGTTTAATGCGTTTGTGATGTGTTGTTTTCCTCAGAGCATAACTTACATTTTTATGGTGACCACCTGGCTATTTATCTGTTGCAGGACAGTAGATGTGATTTTGCGGGACAATGCGGGACACGTGAGACAGATAAATTTGCAACTATTACTCTATGTAAATACTGATTTGTTGGCAAACTTAGCATATGCGCTGATTAATGTTTCTGCCGGTGGGTTCCCACACTATAGGCTAATGTTGCGCTTATGGCAACATTAAATCCTGGAAAAAAATTCTAGATTCACGGCTGCACATGCAGGAGGACAAAGTTTGAGCACGCAGATATAAAATCTGAGCGAGAGCGCGCGCGCGTCCAGTTTTGTGCAAGGGAATCCGCCTCTGAGTGCAGAAATTGCCCGCGCATTTGATGCGCTTTCGACATTTTTCATTATAGTAACGCCATAGAACCCGCATTAAATGAACTATAAACGTGAGAAGAAAGTCGTGTCTGAACATCGCAATTTTGTATTGGTTAAAACAAATGGACAACATCTCGTTTTTCCGTAGGTGCTCGACCATTTGCCATCAGAATGATTAAATGCTTTAAATCATCGATTTGGGCAGCTTTGAGCAGCTCTTGAGGTTCCTATCTAGTATGTGAGATGAAATCCTTGCTGGTGTAGTTGTGTTTACCGACTTTGATGAGGCCCGCACTTATCGACTTGTCCACTCTCTCTCTATGATTGCGTTGGTTGGTTATTTTCACAGCTAGAATATGACGGCTGCACAAATAGATTTTTAAATGCCAGTCACAGTTTTTTTTATATTTCTTACTGTTGTATTGTAATTTCAGGGATGGAAAAATAAGATACTGACATAAATGAAATGCGGGACGCGGGAGAAAGCTCCCAACTTAGGGACTGTCCAGAAAAATGCGGGACGGGTGGTCACAGGTAGGCTATATTCTCCATCTGTAAATGTTAGAAAGTCATACAAATATTTCCATTTTGCGGTCAGGAGTGGACGAGCCTTCTGCTAGCCAATCTCATTCTCCTCTAAACTTCATAGACTTCCGTGAACGAGCGCCGCCGCGCGCCAGAGCTCAATAGAATGGGATCGCCATAATTCTGACTAAAATATAAATTTTGATAAAATGTTTGTTGTTGAACAATAAATGTGCCATATGTAGAATTTTAAACCTACAAGTAAGTGTATTTTTATGATAGCAATAACTAAATATATAAATATATATAGCTAACTAGTCTGTGCTTTTGTTTTTATTTTAATTTTTTGTCTACTGAATTTAACGTCTGCTTTAAAAAGCATTATTTTTATTTTTAGATTGTAATGTTACAATGTTAGAATTTAGTAACTTTCTCTTTTTAGCACATACTGTAGGCCTATTAGTGTGCCAGACTACATGGTTACATTCACTGTAGGCCTATTTGTATTAATGGCTTTCAAAATAAACACTGTTTGTAGGACAACATCAGGCAGGATGTTAAATTAAGATTTTTAAATATTAAATACAGATTTTTTTTTTTTTTTTTTTAATCCAAATAGAAAAATGTAGAAAATACCGAGATATATACCGTATATCGCAATTTAGCCAAAAAAAAAAAAAAAAAATACAGAGATATGACTTTTTGGCCATATCGCCCAGCCCTAGAAGGCTACATAGTAGAAAAAAGACACCTAATGAAAGTGGGACCATACTTTTTTCTGCATTCGTCGCAATACATCACCTGTATAATACACATTAAAGCACCATTAGTATGATTTTGCCAGTATTAGACGAGAAACTTATGCTTTAAACTGACAGGAGAAGGGTTTGGTCTACAAAAACACCTTCACTGCCCCCTTGTGGTTTCTCAAAATAAGTAAAAGTTTAAGAAAAAAACCTGAACACCTTTGTATTTTCAGATCATTTAGAGTGTAATAGAGGCCTAAGGTTAGATGCTGTAGAGTGGTGAATCCCATCACAAATGGAAAGCGGCACTCTCAATAATCTAATGGACTGTATACCCCCAACAGAGACACGGTTCATTAGATTATTCAAAGAAGGGATCACTCCATTGCCTGCGTAAGTAAATGGTCTGCAGTATATACAGGCTCTGCGCTGTTCCACATACTGACCAGCTAATGGGGCAAAGAGATTCTGATAATGACCCCCCTCTCAGGCAAAACACAGCCTGCAACATAACCACTCTTCATGGGAATGCTTTGGGGCCCAGAAACATATACCGTGCACTTCTTCTAGCCATGTTTTCACTTGAGGTGGGTGGGCTCAGAAAGCTGAGATCTGTTCCAGCAGAGATGGCACATATGTGTTAAAAGTGTTTTAAAGATTTGAGCTGGGAATTCAGTGACTGCAAAGATTAGCAGGATGATTAGACCCCATTTGCATTTACAGAAGCCACATTGTGAGTGTGAATTGCAGGAGTGTGCTAACTCTGACGCCATCAAGCTAACACTTTTTTAATTGCTCATTCACTATATATCGCATGTAATTCGGAAGAGCTCTAAAAGTAATGGAAAGTCAGTGAAACTTAAATAATTGACTGTCTGATGTCTGCAGTTAGCAGATAGACTTACTAATTGCACTAAAAATGGTACGCTCTTACTCACTGAGACACATGAGTGACTGGAACGAGCGAAATCTCTCGCTCAACCTCAGTTTCCATATCATCTGCGATGCTGCTGCTCCTCTGGAGCGTGGGCCGAGACGGCACCTCGAAAATCCCAGACTTTTTCACTAAAGACACAAAACACACACATCATTTCAGTCTTTCCTTTGCATTATTCCACTTTCAACAAGTTTTGTTACACACCTGGAGTTGTAGAGAACTGGAAAGAGGACAGAGAGTTCCAGGATGGCACCCGCTCTGTGAGGAGAGAGATCCAGCTTGATGCTTTCAAACGGAATATTTCAAATCGAATTATGTGTATACATTTTATTTCCTGCTAAGAAATTCTGCTGTGATATACGTTCCACAACCGTAAGACCTTTGTTCATCTTTGGAACACAAATTAAGATATTCTGATGAAATTCTGAGAGGTTTTTTATCCTCCATTGTAAGCAATGACATTACCACATTTAATCTCCAGAAAAGTAGTAAAAACATTGTTAAAATAGTCGACGTGACTACAGTGGTTCAACCTTAATGTTATGAAGCGACAAGAATACTTTTTGTGTGCAAACGTCCAAACGGCGGCTCAGTACTGGCCGACGCCTCTTCACATGAGCAGCACGAGGCATGCGTGTGATGCTGACACAGGAGCCAGCCAATAATGAGCCGGCGTTCGGACGTAAACACGGAAATGCGCACTGCGCCAACTGCGTAACAACCTGACAGAGAAGAGGAAAAATTGTTGAATAAAGTCGTTATTTTGTTTTGTTTTTGCACACATAAAGTATTCTCGTCACTTCATAACATTAAGGTTGTACGGAGCCCCTAAAGGGACGTGGTGGTGGAAAAAAAAATAAGAAGGAAGGAAATTTTAAGTGCTGGTGGAAAAAAAATTTGGGATATGAGAAACTTTGCGTTCCCTCGCATTATTTGTGTGCATTATTAACGTATGTTACTAACTGAAACACTAGTGGGAACGCAAATATCTTTGCTAGGGAACGCAAACTTTCTCGGGGGAAAGCAAAAGATTTGAAAAAAAAAAAATTCCTCACATCCCAAATTTTTTTTCACCAGCACTTAAAATTTCCTTCCTTCCTAATTTTCTTCCACCACCACATCCCTTTAGGGGCTCCATAAGGTTGAGCCACTGTAGTCACGTTGACTATTTTAACTACTTTTCAGGACATAGAATGTGGTAATTTCATTGCTTTCAATGGAGGATAAGAAAAACCTCTCGGATTTCATCAAAATATCTTAATTTGTGTTTCGAAGATGAACGGCGGTCTTACAGGTTTGGAATGACATGAAGGTGAGTATTTAATGACAGAAATTTCATTTTTGGGAGAACTAACCCTTTAAAGAAACAAAATACCATATGGTTTAATGAAATAGTCAATATTATACATTTCTCTGTGAAAAAAACAATCAAAACAGACAGGTATAAGGAACGGTAGATAGCAAGTGAGGACAAACAAGACACATGTAGCAACAGACACTAACTGGAGCTCACCACATCTTCTGAGTGTGTTTGCCCCTTCTGTGAGAATGGAGAGGTGAAATAAAAGATATCAGGGAGAGATGCTTCAAGAGCATGAAAGGGAGGAAGGAAGAAAAGGTCAATAGCATCTTAGTTTATTGTTGGTAATACCTGACTGTTGAATACTGCTCATTGAATCTTGTCTGCCGTCCCTTCCATCATCTAAGGAATCACAGGTTATGGATGGTACGGTGGGAGAACTCGGCCCATTATCTCTGTCATTACTCTTCATTTTCCTCCTCATCTTCGCCTGTCCGAAGTAAAAATCGACAATTTTTTATCTAAGCCCTTGACCTCTTTTTTTCTCTAAACTTGACTTTTTTTCTGGTACTACAGTTTGAAACCAACACTGAAATAAAACAAGTTTAAGTTCAAGTAAAATGAAAACTATAAATATATTAAAATAAAAGATTAATCAAAATATTGATAAAAAAAAAATACAAAACCACCATATGTTTGTGCTTGTAAATTGTTGTAGAGCATCCAGTCCATCTGTGCAAGTAGGTAGCCTACCTTTAATTTAGGGCTAGACCCTGAGTGGCTGAGGTTCCTCTTCACAAACAGCTTGTAGGTGGCAGAATCATGGTTCTCCAAGGCAAAACACCTCCAGGATGCCTTTATCATGAGAATGAAAGAAACAGGTTAACTCTGGAAGGTCTGACTATCCTCATAATAAGCGATATTACATCTATAGGGAACAGTAAGGCACACCTGTATCAGACATGCAGCTGCAGGAATTTGCCTGTTGAAGTGCTTTTGTCTCTGTTTCTGCTGTACCTTCAGAGCAAAACCAGAGCCTAGGATTCCCTATGGGGAAATACTATCATTCTTCTCATACACTTGCCTGCTGTGTGAGGAACAATTGCTATGGCTATTAAATCTCTGTAACTTACAGCAGGGAGGGCAAAAAAGGAGATCGCAAATACAGAGAAACATGATGCAATGGTCTTCCCTATCCAGGTCTGAGGGACCTTGTCTCCGTAGCCAATAGTAGTTACTGTCACCTGAGAATATGTACAGAAAAGACATTGACATGCAATACCCATTACTCAACTTGAACCAGTTCTTTGATATATGCCTTCAATTATCCATGTAATAGCCATTGTGTCAGTGAAAGGTATGGGTGGGGATCTACCTACCACACCCCACCACAGAGCATCAGCATAGCTGCTGAACTCTGTCATACCACTATCATCCACTGCATCTTTCTCTGCCAGATACACAAAGTAGGAAGAGAAGATGAGCCCAAGGAATCCGATATATAGAGTTGTGATCAGTTCCTAGAAAGAGAAAACACTCACTTTTATTACAGTACAGTGTTAAACAATTCTTCAATTATGTTTTTGCAGCTTTAGTGCTGGGCAGAAATGTCCTGATTCAATTAGATTAATTTGGATTTATTTCAGTTATTTTGTTACTCTGTACAAATACATTTTCAAACAAAACAGGTGCTCAGGAACACTCAGGAAAACATACAGTAGGAGAAAATCACAAACCACTGAACACATATACGAGAACCAACAAGGGACTTAACATAACGGGGTTTATGTTGCCTTCATGTGCTCTCGGATTTATCATAAATACGAGTTTCCAAGGTAAAAATTGCACATGAACACCCTCCCATTTCCAAACTTGAATGCGATGAGCTAGTAATCATGACTTAAAGCTGCTGTCCGTAACTTTTTTTGTGTTCAAAATTTACAAAAATTATATAATGAGAATGTACAACATGAATCCATTTTCTAAACCGTGTTTTTGTCTTACCCTGAATCATTATAGTACAAGTACAAGTGTTTATATTCGGACTATTTCAGACCGGACTGGTAGGACCTGCCGCAGAGTATCACAGTAACTGCGTGACTCGCCATTGACATACACGGAGAAAAGTAGCTCCGGCTACAATGTTCTTCCGCAAGACGCGTGTGGTTCTGTTTATTACCCGCTAGAGGGCCAAAAATCGCGGCTGCAGCTTTAAGTGGGAAGTGGGAATTATTAAATTTCCGATAGCACATAAAGGCAGCATTAAATACAAGACTAACATAATGACTGACAGGTGATAATTATACATAACCATAGCAGCAAACGAGGAGATAATCAGTAACCAAAACTAAACAGAGCAGAGAAACAGGAACAAAGGGAAACAAAACCATAGACAGTAAAAGAAATGGACACAGCGACCCCATTGGAACTCAATTGAGACAAGTGAAGCCCATTTTTAGCGATTTTTAGCACTTCCGTTTCTGACGCGCAGACTCAAACTAAGCTTGATGACGTCAGCAACCTGTCTGACAGATGTAAATCTTCTAGTAGCTGTGCGTGCAAACTGCCATCGTTAATCTTGCAGAGACGGCGAGCTTGAGCGGGGAGTTCTTTGGCGTGAGTGAGCAGGAGTAATTATTCTGATTAATTATTTTGTATAGTATTTTAAAATGTAACGCCAGTACGCCATATTAAGTTAATGCATACTATTGCCTGCGAGCTTCTCCTCCTGTCTGTACGGTAATTTCTCTACTGTGCGACAGAGAGTCGAGTGGTAATGACACAATCGTTAGCCTATTTTTACAAAAACTGTTTCTACGGGGCCATAATGTAACATAGAAGGTAATGGAGCCCTTTATACATTGTCGTGTATCTTTAGAAATAAATAATGGACAAATTGAGTCTTTAAACGCCTCAGATGTAAAGTTATTTGCTGTCAAAGTGACGCCAAAATGAATGGGAGTCAATGGGATGGCTAACGCAAGTGAAGTTCTGCTACAAGATGGCGGCACGCGGCCGACTTCAACTTCCGGTCGACTTCCTTGGGCACTGAACAAAACAGAATATAAAGTCCTTAACCGTGACAACAGGATTTTACAAATCAATATTGTGACAGTTCAAGATTAATCTGAAAATTGATATTTACCCAATCTTAAAAGGCATCAGGCAAGAGTCTCTTGTTGGTTCCAATAGGAACCAAAATTTTTTAAAGTGTGAAGTTTCAATGATTCCTAAACACTAGTGACTTAATGGACCATTAATCAATGTAATGGATGCATTTCACAGACTGAGATTATGCATTTGAAATATAATTAACATTGGATTAACATAGATTTTTATTATTATTTTGAAAAAAAAAAATCATGTAATTTTATAACACTATTATAAACTATTACAACTATTATAAACTATTAAAAAACTAAATGTAAATGTAAACTGTAAATCTTTCTTTCTTCTGATATGCATGTCTCTATAATTTTTCTTCTTTGGCATGTCACTGACAAGTGTGTTTATGTTTTATGTTTTTTTTTTTTTTTTTATGTAATTAATTCATTAATATTATTTTTATTTTATTTTTTTGCTGTTGGAGCAAATGAAAATGCAAAAATTATATTTGCTTCGGTCTCCCGAGGACCTCTATAGAAATTTCATTCAATAGTTTACTTCCACATTCCAAATTGTGGAATATGAAAAGGCATATGCTTCACCTGTCGATGTATGAAGACTACTGATCCAAGCAGCCGCCAGGTTCCTCCCTGTCGATCCACATGCAGCATTCGCAAGATTTGAAGGAAGCGGACTCCTCTGTAAACAACATCATGTCATGACTTCAATACAATTCAGGAGAGTTAAGTCTGATTAATCCTGTACCACAATGGACAATGAGACTTCAGTGACTTCTATATTAAACTATTAACCTTACCTGACAGCTGAAGTGGCAAATACCTGACCATTAGAGCCAACTGCCAATACAATAATGGAGGCCACCACCACAATCAGGTCTAGAACAAGAAAAACATGTAGACATGTTAATAGCAACAACAAAATCAAGTCTAAAACAATACTGCTTTTATGAATGCACCAGAAAATACATAAAAATGCTCAGTAGGGCATTTTGAAAATTCATTCACACACTCACCGATAACAGAGATGGGCTTCCGGGCAAAGCGAAGCCTGCCCAGAGTTCCCACATATTTACTCCGGCATCCTGCTGACCACAGACGTACCACATATTCCACACCAAAGAATACTACCAGCACTAATTCCTGCAGAATTAAAGAGACAAACACACTGTGCTTACGCAAAAGTGCACTCAATGCATATCATAGTTATAATGTGCTCATGACAATGAGAAATGATTTAACTGAAACATAATGTGAGATTTACTGGAAGATAACAATGTAAGTATAAAGAGCTAATTGATTCAACCGAGACATAATGTAAAATACTTTGCTATAATACAACTCTGTAAGTACATAGAAGTCATTTATTTGAGCAATGAGATGTCTGCTTTGAGAATGGGTTTAACAATAAAGCTTTATTGTGTGGAAAATGAGAATGGCTGTCATTGTGGAGCTATTTTCCTAGATATTCCTCATGAGCAATATATTGCCTTTTAAAATATTTATGAGGTATGTCTAGAACAAAATCCTCCACTGTTCACTGTGCACCTATTGCAACTTGATGCTGCAATCCCATATAATGACAACTCTATGGACAAAGAGTCCATTGAATTCATCATATTTGTAGTTGTAATTGTAGCATGGGATAAAAGATAATAAATAATTTGGTCATGCATCATTTGGAATGTAGTTTGCAATGCATAAAGCACAATACTACTATACATGTGATGCATGTAACAGATGCATATTAAGACTTCACAGCACTGACACAGGGTTGTGTGAAAACACACACGGGTGGTTCATGGTCATGGCCAACAACAGCAGTTGCCCTTGTCTCCTTCTTAAAGAAGAGAAAACAAAAGAAGGCTGAGAGTCTGCTGAGCGCAGGCCCTTTGAGAGCTGCGAGGAACCAGACATGTATGAGTTATGAGGCTGGCTGTGAAGCCCTCTGTCACATAAGCAGTCTGGAGAGCTGGATCCAGGTCTGAGAAGAGGCTAAGAAGGAGCTTGTTCAGCTGCCTGGGGACGGCTCCTGGCACAGAGCCGGACAGTCCACTTGCCTACCCTGTCTAAAGTGCCTCCAAAAATGAAATAAAATTACAGGCACAGCCCTAGCCTGTGGGAACAGACAGAACATGAGGGTTGAACAACGCAGAGTGGCTAAAAAGCGAAGCCGAACCAGCAGAGGTCACAGCACAGGAGAGAGGCTGCGAGCAACTAGATTGAAAGTAGGCCAACTCACTCTTTACAATGTCAGATGCAATTTAAAATTTTTATAGGAATGTTTCAGATACAATAATCAGCTATGATACATGGCCTTTAAAAAAAAAAAAACCTTTTCATTACTCATTTATGCAATCAAATAATATAAGAAAAATCCAAATAAAATTGCCACTAGCTAAAATGATGCGTTTGTGTCAATGTTTTCAAATAAAATAGTCACTTTGTATTGTATCACATCTGGTTTGTGTTTGTGTTTTGCTTCATTTGGACTTTGAGTTAGTTTTGCACTGTTCTTGGTTCAGTTTCCTGAGTTTTCTTTGTTCATGCTTTTCTGTTGCCATGGTTTCTGATTTGCCCTCATGTGTCTCACCTGTGTCTTGTTAATTATCTCGTTCTTCCTGCACCATAGCATAATTACAGTAGTCTTGAGATGATGTTATATTCAGAGCAGTTTATGTCCTCAGACTTAGAATTATGTGTTTCTATGGCACCACTATCAATGCCTAAATGAATCTGCAGCGGTCAGGTAGTACAGGACTCCTATATTTACTGCAATTCCGTTGAAACAAGTTGAATTCTCGCAATTGACATGTGAATGCACCTTCAGTCCTTATTGTTCCCTGTGTATATATAGCCCTATATGTTCCTTTCATGTATTCTTGAAGAAGTGTTATTTTGAATTTGTTTTAATTACAGAACTGCAGGGGCAGCAGCTCATTTGCATTTAAAGGGACACACACAAATGGCGTGTTTTTACTCACACCCAAATAGGGGCAAATTTGACAAGCTATAATAAATGATCTGTGGGGTATTTTGAGCTGAAACTTCACAGACACATTCTGGGGACACCAGAGACTTATATTACATCTTGTAAAATTGGCATTATAGTTTCCCTTTAAAGTTCTTTTAATTAACATATGTTGTTGTTACACTATTAACTTTACTATTAACTGTAACTCAATCCCTTACCCTAAAAACTAATTCTAACCCCTAATCCTAACCCTACCATTATACTATTTAGAATGTTTTAAAAATAGTATAAAATAGTTTTTTCTAACCCTCTAACTATATGTCAGATTAGCTGGGCCCATTTTGTTCTCTCCGTGCTCCTGGTTCCTCTATGTGCTAATTAAATCTAGGCTTGTGATCACACTGACCAGCTGGCATATGAAAGGTCTGGGTGGACGGCCAGTGGGCGACAGAGGCCATGGGATCAGTTTTGGGGAGGGGTGGTATAGGGTGAGAGGAAACAGGACCCCAGATGCAAGGGCCTCTCTCAGTTACCATGACAATCAGACATCCCATCCAAAACGCAGCTGGAATGCGGTCGCCAGGGTGAGCAGAGGAAGGGTTCACTGTAATAACAGCAAGGGCCAGCTGACCCTTGTCCTCAATCTTATAAGATTACATTAAATATTAAAAATGGACTTACTATGAAGCACATGATTTGGCATTGAGTGACTCCTTCTGCTCATGCCTTTTATTCTCTAGTCAAAGCAAACACTAAAAGTCTGATAATAAATAATAACATTAACCCTTTACACTCTTAAAAGGAAAGACACAAAGCAAATAAATTATTGCTGTGACAGTGTGTAGACATATAGGGAATGAAAATTCTTATAAAAAAATGAAAATTCTGTTCCAAAGCTGTATGAAACGCAGAACTCAAAAGATAATATTCTAAGAATGTCGACACAAACACCCTTCTTTTATTTTCCACAGAGGAACTCAAAGTCATCCCAACTAACAAAAATATGTTCTAAGACCATTTTACTAACACTCCCATTAAGTCATGATATGTGATTGTTAAGAGAACATTCCAATTTTATAATTTTGCAAACATTGAACGTTACACACTAAAACATTGTTTAAAAACATACACGGTTTTATTTCTATCTCAAGCCTCTACATCCTGTCACAAACAAAGAATGGCATTAGCTACTGTGTTGGGGGAGGGAAACTGACTGGATGCAGTATCTTCAGTGCAAATGGGATAAAGGTCCTAACAAGATGAGCACCACCAGCGTTTGAAATGAATACTTAAAAACTCTAGGGGTTAAGAAGTCCTTTCACCTCATAACTGTGAATATCCCTTCACATAAATATCCACATCTAAAATGTGCTTTTAGAAAGCTAAAATGTGCTGGATAATGATTAGTTTCTATTAGCTGCTCGAATCACAAAAAGCCTAAAAGCTCTTTTGACCCAGGGCTAAAACATTACCACAAATTGTTAAAATACAGCAATAAATGCTCATTGCATATTCATGGTGGTTTCAAATAGGAAACATTTCATCATTATAGAGGCTTTTGTCCATTTACAGTTTTATTAGCCATTCATGGGGGGCCTTGATCAACACTAGGCTCTTACTGACAAAGAGAGAGACATCTGTGTTTTGTCTAATTAGGGGAGGGTTCTATCTGTAGCTGATAATTGCCTGGAGTAGAAGTTAGCACCTCGTGGCAGGACTACTGTCCACGCAACACCTAGAGACTGAGCTTGATGATGTGTTAGCACACTTAGCATATGGAGGAAGTTTGGCGACAGCTATGACGCTTCATAGTGGGCCAGAGGAAGCATATGAGATCACAATCCTCAGGTGAGAGATTTCTCAAGGCGTGTGGTGTCAGGTCAGTACGGTGTCCTGTGTAACTTCCAGCACCCGTGTGTGGCGTAACGTCCGTCTGTCGCCTACCACTGTTGAGCAGGTAATGATCAACCTCTGAGGCTTCACCCCAGAAGTGTGACACACACAAAAGTCTCTTTTCCTCACAGAATAGGCTCAGTTAATAAGTGTCAGCTGCACGTGTGTGGCTGTAAGTAGTGCTGTGCAGTAGCTCTCCCTGCTCATGGTGAAACAATGCCATGCTAATATGGATTAACAGGGCCTATCAAGACTATTAGTGGCTGACACTGGAAAAACAGTTGAACAATTGATCTAAGTTAAAGATTAATCTGCACTTAGTAAGATTTGCTTGATAAGCTTTATCTTAATATACATAAGCACTTACTCAAAGTAAAAAAAAAAAGAGAAAGAGAATTTAGGGATCTAAACCATGATATCCCACCTCTGCTAAACCAGTAGAAAGTGTATAAATGATGTGTTATTTGTTATAGCTTTTGATTTGTTCAAAAACACATTAAAAATGAAATTCGTACATTCAGTGATTTTATCGATAAGCATGCTGAATTCAAATTTATTTTGGGGCATGATCTGTCCTGATTTCATAATTAAGAAAAAGCAAATAATTGAAAAGAAAAATTATTTAGCTTGGCATAATCTTTTATTATTATTTATAAGATTTTTTTTTTAAATGCTCCACTGCTTATTAATATACAAAACCATTTGTCTGCCAAAATACTATTTTTTTCATACCTCCCAGAGGACTACTAAGAACTACTATATACAGGTTCATAATTAATGAGAGTAATGCACAATGTATTATTAATTCTAAAGTAAAGATCATGGTAACCCACCAGTAATGACTCAAGTATTATCAGATCGGAAGGAAGATTTAGAAGTTGTGATTTATGCACTTGTAACATCGCGATTAGATTACTGTAACTCTCTTTATTCTGCTCTCCCTCAATCATTATCACGATTGCAAGTTGTTTAAAATGCAGCCGCAAGACTTTTGACTGGAACATATCTCCCCTATTTTAGCATCCCTTCACTGTTTTCCCATTAAATTCAGGGTTGATTTTTAGAATCCTTATGTTTGTATACAAGGTATTGTCTGGCCGTGCACCAAGGTATATTAGTGATCTTCTTGAGCCATACTGTCCTGCTATAGGGCACTCATATTTTCTAATCACTTGCTCTTTACTGTGTTGCTACAAATCAAAGGGTGATTGGGCCTTTTCTGTGGGGGAAAGCTTTTGGAAACTGTAATTGTTGTTTTTATTGTGTAGACCCACTTGTACACTGTACAGCACTTTGGATCAATTCGTATTGTGTTTAAATGTGCTTTATAAATAAATGTTGTTGTTGTTGAATTACTAATTATTTTGAACAGTATTCTCAAGTGAAAAGTATTCTAAAGTGATAACTCTCTAGTATTGACTGAAGTCATTGTAAGCGTTTGAGGTTTTTGTAAGGTTTTGGATAGTAATGACTCTACATCCTTCTGGAATAACTAATTTATTTAATTATACTAAGTATTCTAAAGTGATGATCAAGGTATCCCAATAGAAATGACTCAAATGTTACCAAATCTGTCAGAAGCAATTACTGTCCAAAACCAAAAGCTTTCAATGATTTCAGTCATTACTAAGGAGTTACCATGCTTTTCACTTTTAGAATACTGTTTCAAATAATTACACTGTAAAACCTGATAAGTTACGGTAACTCAAACCATTTGAGGAAACCGATTGCCTAAAACCATTTAAATTTTAAAACCAATAAGTATGAGTACTGTATCTGAGTAAACTTATATTTTTATATTTACTTATAAGTGTTTATAGTAAACTATAAATTGATTTATATTTTAGTGTTTTAGTCAATCATTAGAGTAAATCCAACTTAAAATTTTAAGTTTATTCCACTCATTCAGTTTGAATTCAGGTAACAAATCTAACAACTATATAGCTACTTAAATGTTTTGAGGAAACTGATTGGCTTAAATGGTTTAAGTTAATCAAACTCAAAGTTACATTTATTTTCTTTATACAGTCTGATGCAACGCATACTGGGAATTAGAACTCTGCTGCAACTCAATCATATTAAGTTCAGCTTACTACAATCAAATTTTGAGTTCACGCTACATTTTTCTATTAAGTACAATGAACTTTCATTATTATTTGAGTGAAACAAACTCATTTCATTTAATTCATTTCACTGTTCGGTGTTACAGTGTAGTAATTCCTTCTGAAGGATTTGGTAATGCTTGTGTCGTTACTGGTGTGTTACCATGATCTTCAGTTTAGAATTAATTAATTCATTATGCATTTTTCACATTAATTATGAACCTGTATATAGTTCTTATTAGGTATGAAAAAATAGTAGTTATTGATGAACTACCTCATTCAACTATAAGCACTATTATTAGTTAATCAGTTTCTTGTTAGTTAATAGTAGTTACTAGAATGTTAAAATTGAGTTCCTCATTTGATCCTGTATAGTTATTCATTAATGATGGAACTGTATTCTGTATTTTTTGTAATATACACTCTTATATGTCTGATAAACATCTATGCGCTGTAAAGAACTTTTGATAATGGCTTAGCGAGCAGTTTAACTGTCCTGAAAAGATGTAGAAAGGGACAAGTCTGCTTTGTTTGCCTCAACAGCTGTGAGACGCAATGTAGAGGGCTGTGCCTCATTAAAATAGGGTGTGAACGAAGGGGGGGGGGAGGGACGACATGGTGATTGGGTCTAAAGGAAGGTTTCAGCCCTTAAAACAAGTGTTCTACTTCCTGTGAGAACATCCTTCTCCCTCAAGTGACTGTAGTATCTACCCATGCTAAAAGCATGCTATTTGATTTTTGATGATTGTCCTTAACACACAATAGACAACACCTGTTGTAAGCTTGGTTAAGCTCAGGGCTGCTGTAGCTGGAAAGCTAATCCGAAAGGGGCTTTTCTGCATCAAGCCCTAGACTCTGCAGAATTAACTTGTGATGCGAGGCATCATCTAATGAACATGAAGCATAGATTTAATCCCATTAGCCGGTGGTCGGCTTGACCTCTGACATGCAGTCACCACATTATAATCTCTATCCCTCTCTTTCTCCTTTTTCTGCCAGCCTTAGACAATGATTCTCTTTTGTCTCTGTTCCTTGGCCTGTAAACAGGCAGCATAACATTGACTAATCTGCACATATGGCATTGAGGCTCTAGACCTTTGACGCAAAAGCTAGCTATTGTTTTAGAGGATGGTATTGATTATGTTCATATTTAACATAGCCTCTGTCAGGAGAAAATGCTTCAGCGAGCACATCAATTACTGAACAGACTGGCATCTGAATATTGATCAAAACAAAGCCTCAGATGCGCTAACAAGACTTAAAGCAATTAATGATTACCAGAAACACTGCTATGGATTATTGAACAAAGTAAACAGAATGATTTAAGAATGCCAACTCAAGCTGCCTTTCTAGACAAAAGAACACCTTCATCTTCTGTGAATTGAGCTGCTTACTTTGCAGTGTCTGTTTGCTGAGAGGGTTATCAGGCTTTGAATTCATCAAGGCAGTGGTAGTAAGAAGGGCTGCCCAAATTCCCAAATTGTACTCACTTTTGCACATTTAAATCTGCTATATATGCAATTTCATCTCCCTTTTCTCCTTCTAATGGAGTTGAATGGCCAGTTTCAAATGGCAGAGAGCAAGATTACCAGTGAATAGCAACTCGTCCTCAAAACATATGATTTCAGAAGACCTGGAATATAGGGCACTTTTTAGAGCTTGAAGTATATATATTTTTCATTATTAAAACAAAACAGCAATTAAATCATTAACCACTGCTAATATTATTGGTTCCATTTTGTTAAATTTTGTCTTTTCCCATCTCTGAGACATTTAAAAAAAAGAAACTGCTAAATAAATAAACATAAATAATGTGAGTGTTCCTTTTTCCTACATTAGATGGGGGCAAAAGTTGTTCTAGTTTCAAAGAAGTATGTAACCAAAAAATGTAAAGCCACTGTATCAAATGGAACATGAAAAATTATGAACTGCTGCCCTCTGCTGGACAAAACCAAGGGCAGCGAACACTATAGAGAACACAATGAGCTACACTAAGAGGCCATGCTAAATGTGAACATAAAATCTATATCATCTTCAAAAACAATAGCTCACTTTGTGTCAAAAAGAGCCTCAATGTCATATGTCAATTCAAAATTGTCAGTATGTTCTAATGCAGTATACCTGTTTGCTACTTGCCTGTTTACAGGTCAGGGAACAGAGACATTTGAATCAATTGTCCAAGGCCACCAGGTGTTATACATCTTAATAAGCAGCAGTTTCATTCAAAAATATTTAACACGCTGTAAGCCTAAAGCAGTGAGACTCACCACCCAGAATAGTGTTTTATTTGCCAGTGTTTGATACTCATCAATGGTGGACAGCACACTGAGGATCAGGCAAGAAAGCACAATGAGGAATCTGCAGAGGGAAAGGAAGATATGTCAGTTTAACATTTAAATAATAAAATGTGTGTGTGTGTATGTACAGTTTTATATTACATTGTGGGGACCAAATGGATAGTAAAACCTTAGATCACCTACATTGTGGGGACCAGCCAGCAGTCTCCATGGGGGATTAATAAACATACTAAATTATGTTTTTTTTTTTTTGAAAATGTAAAAACGTTTTCTGTGATGGGTAGGTTTAGGGGTAGGGGTAGTGTAGGGGGATAGAATCCCACACCTTTCGGCGAAACTGGCTAATGGGAGCACCGGGAGAATTCCCGGTGGGGCGGTCAGTTTATTTGGCCGCGAGGGCCGGTGTTGTCATGGCACTGGGTTGAAATATGGATGCTCTAGAAACTGTGGACGCGGCCAAATGTACTAAGCTAACTAATTTTTTCCTAAAAACCATTCAGTGACGGATTTAGGCCTGGACGGCACAGGGCGACACGGGGCACCCGCGCAAGAAAAAGCAAACAAACGAATGCGCGATCGGGTTTTTACCGCTCATTTGCACGCAACGTCAATGATATCATGTCACTCGGTGGGTAAATTAACCTGGTCGGGAGGGACTCGGAGTGTGCGCTCGGAGAAGACAACTCACTCAAAGTATACGAGAAGAAGGGATGAGGTGACGTCTGTAGGGACAGCGGGACAAGTTCTAAATCAACATTACATTATGGTAAGGCAAAAGGTCTAAGCCACCGGAGGCCGATTTAAGTAACGTAAATAAATAAAAAGGAAGAGGGGAAAACATGCAAAAGATAAAGGCATGTATGCAGCTTACTCATATCATAATAATAGTAGGCAAATAATAAAATATGGCCTATCACTTATGTTATGTTGCTTGTTATGCTATTACACATTGGCCAACAATATTCATTTTTCTGTCCAACTAGCTTAACCAGAGAGTAAAATGTGATTTTGTAACATGTAACTTTTTTTTAAACAAATGTAATAGCCTACTTTAATATTTTACTGTAAAGTTGTGCAATTTTGTAGGATTTATGGTATTTTGTTTTATTTATTTGCCCCAATTTGTAATAATTTAAATATATACATTTATATAAAATAGCAAAATTTTATGTTAAATCCACTTTAATAAAGATCTATATTTCTAAATTACATTCACAGTGATAGACATGAAAAATGTACACAGCAGGAGAGAACGCAACTTTAGCCAGCTAGCTAAAGCTCCGGTGAAAAATTATTAGCTAACGCTACCGTTTTTGAAGAGGTAGATTTTGAGGTGAGGGGACTGACAAGGCAGAAGGTAAAGTAGTCCACCGTTCTATCAATAAGCAGACCTGCCAACCTGTACGCAATTTGCGTAGCGGATACGCATTTTGACTTCAAAGTACGCTGGTACGATTTGTCACTCTAAACTACGCAAAAACCTGGTGACGCCTCTGTGCACGCGCAGTCCTCAAATCAAGCAACAGCAAAAGAAGAAGAGTTCGACCAATCATAGCGCTAGGTTCTTCCCCCAAATAGCAAGTGGGGATGATTGACAGATGCGTAAAGCCTATCATTAAAAAGAGACTGAAAATCGACACCAATAAAGATTCCCGCTCGATCCCCCCTCATAATACTTAGTAAGGAGGCCATAATAATTTTTGACTCATGGCTGAAGTTAAGTTTCTCCAGCTCTCCCCAGTTTGACAAAAAAACATATCAAAATGCATCAGATTGATGCTTTAATATATGGAATATTTAAATTTTTCTTACGGAGGAGCATGCCCCCGGACCCCCCTAGAGGGGTAATATCCTTCTCACCTTTTTCACCCCTGACCCATTTTCATGCCTGATATATATATATATATATATATATATATATATATATATATATATATATATATATATATATATATATATAATATACACACACATGCATACATACACACACACACACTGTATATATACATATACACATACATATATACACATGCATATACTCAAATACCTACATATTACATACAAAATGCAAGGGAGAAAAGATGAGTTTTAAGGCATGATTTAAACTCAGATAAACTGGAAGCCATTATAATAGAGTTTGGAAGATTGTTCCAGAGTGTGGGGCCAGCCACTTCAAAAGCTCGACTACCCCTTGTCTTCAGACGGGTTCTGGGGATCTTTAGGAGTAATTTTCCCTCGCGATCTTAGTCCTCTCACAGGAGTGTAGGGGTGAAGTAGGTTAGTCAGATAGGAGGGAGCTAGATTATTCAAAGATTTAAAAACAAGTAGTAGGATTTTCTCAATACTCAATTCTGTAATGGGTAGGCAACCAGTGTAGAGATCTCAGGAGGGACGTAATGTGATCGAATCTTTTACGCCTCTTCAGAAATCTAGCTGCAGCATTTTGAACTACTTGTAATCTATAAATTTGGGTCTTTGAGATCCCATAATACAGGGAGGTGCAATAGTCCAGTCGTGATGTAATGAAGGCATGGCACAGTCCTGGTAGTAAACCCTACATTATGGGGACAAAATGTCTCCACAAAGATGTCAATATCCGAAATCCTTGTCCTTTTGGTGACATTTTTTGGTCCCCATGAGGAAAACAGCTTATAAATCATACTAAGTGATGTTTTGTAATGTAAAAATGCAGTAAGTCTTCTGTGATGGGTAGGTTAAGGAGAAGGTTTAGGGTTGGGGGATAGAATATACAGTTTGTACAGCAGTGTGTGTGTGTGTGTGTGTGTGTTTAAATAGAAATTTCTTTGGTCACACTTTAGTAGAGGGTCCAATTCTCACTATTAACTAACTTTTAACTATGAATTTCGCCTCAGAAAACAACTAATTACTGCTTATTAATAGTTAGTAGGTTGTTAAGTTTAGGTATGGGGTAGGATTAACGGATGTAGAATATGGTCATGCAGAATAAGGCATTAATATGTGCTTTAAAACTACTAATAAACAGCCAAAATCCTAGTAATATGCATGCTAATAAGCAACGAGCTAATAGTAAGAAATGGACCGTAAACTAAAGTGTTACCCTTTCTTTATTAATCAGCCTGGACATGTAAGTGTAGGAAATCAGTTGAGGGTATCTTTTCTCAGATTCACAGACTAGTCTAGAAGAAATCAGAACATGCCAAAAAATACATTCTATAAAGGGTGCAGATTGATTTCTAAACCCCAGCAGAATCTACAGTACTGTAGATTAAACACATCACGGCAAGGTCATCATGTGTACTCTCAGTCTAAACCAACAAACTTCTGAGACAAAAGAAAATGTTCTTTCACAGAGTTTGTTCACAGACAACTATGCAAATAGTATATTCTCATGTGCTTTAAATCTCTATATTGATTTGTTTTACTTATGAATCATAATTTACAACCGCATATGAAGGAGAAGACAAAACAGCTATTTGTTGTTGATTTTTTTTTTTGGTACATCGGATGTGAAAGTTGTCTATTGATTTAATTAGGAATACATTTAATCTTGTAATTAAAAATGTGTTTTAATCTTCTCTGAACTGCACTACTACGCAGCAACTGCTATTTCCCTGTGTTTGTTTTTGGCAGTTATGCTTAACCCATTACAACTGCTCTATCAGCTCAATAATTCATCAGTCTGACTGCATTAACAATAAAAATGAAACACCAAGAGGTATGAAACCCAGCTGCCAGACAAACAGTGCCCAGCTGTTGCCTGTCAACACAAATTCAGAGGGAGGGGCCAGAGTTGTAAGTAAACATACACACATAGCCTTGGGGTAAGATGGCTGCCTGACAAATATCTATCTTATTATGTAATCATTACTGCTGAATGACCTTGAACCTGCCGCAAGCAGTCGAGAAGTTACATGTCAATACAGATGCCACAGGCTACCGTACAACGCAACAAATAATTGATCTGCCAATCCACAGCGGTTAGTCAGGGATAATAAACACAGCAAATGACTGTGTTGCTAACAGCAATTAGTGGTAAAATCAACAAAAAAATAATCAGTGCAATGAGAAATAGTATTTTGAGGAGTGGAGCTAAACAGTATTAAATTTGCATCAGGCTATTTTAACTATTGATGCCGGCAGAAATCACTGAAGTTTATAATATTTAACCAGCGGTTCTGAAAATGTTATTTGGCATCCCTTTAAATATTTGCCTCTTTACTGGTGTTTCAGGTATATAGCTGTAGTAGTGGTCTGCAAATTAGTATTTACTGGCATTGTGCACTGTTCAGAATCAAATTCAGAATGCCTTTTAAATGCCAATTCAGTTCCAGTATAATTTAATTTGAAGTAGCAAACAGGATGCAGAATTGCAATTCGAATTTGAGTTGAGTTAAAATGAACATTAAATCTTTAACACTTTTATCTAAAATAACTTATACTGCATTAAAGGGATATCAAACCCATTTTATCGAACCCATGACCATGCTCTGCTGTTTGAGCTACAGGGATTCTTGAATTGAAATTCAAAGAAATAGCTGTCATTTTTAACCAGAAAATTAAAGTTTGTCAAGATAAATAAAGCCTTGTTTTAAAGTTTTGAAATTGTTTAAAAAGCCTTGAAGTTTACGGTTTGAAATAGAGATGGATGGATGGATGGATGGATGGATGAATGGATGGATGGACACATGTAGCTGTAGTAGTGGTCTGTCTGTCCGACGGATGGATGGATGGATGAACGGACAGACAGGCAGACAGACAGGCAGATGGAAAGATAGACAGACAGACAGGTGGACAGATAGAAAGTTGGATGGATGGATGGATGGATGGATGGATGGATGGATGGATGGATGGATGGATGGATGGATGGATGGACACATGTAGCTGTAGTAGTGGTCTGTCTGTCCGACGGATGGATGGCTGAACGGGCAGACAGGCAGATGGAAAGATAGACAGACAGACAGACATGTGGACAGATAGAAAGTTGGATGGATGGATGGATGGATGGATGGATGGATGGATGGATAGACACATATAGCTGTAGTAGTGGTCTGTCTGTCCGACGGATGGATGGATGAACGGACAGACAGGCAGATGGAAAGATAGACAGACAGACAGGTGGACAGATAGAAAGTTGGATGGATGGATGGATGGACGGACAGACAGACCAACAGATGGACGGATGGACAGATAGATAGAAAGATGGATGGATGGATGTATGGATTGATGGACAGACAGACCAGTGGACAGACAGACAGAAGGACGGACAGATAGAAAGATGAATGGATGGATTGATGGATTGATGGATGGATGGATGGACAGGCAGAAAGATGGATAGATAGACAGACAGACAAACAGATGGATGGACAGATAGAAAGATGGATGTATGAATGGATAGATGGACGGACAGACAGACAGACAGACAGACAGACAGACAGGTAGACAGACATAGACAGACGGACGGACGGACAGAATGATAGACGGAAAGACAGGTAGACAGACAGGTAGATAGTTAGATATATAGATAGATAGATAGATAGATTTTACAAAAATCTGACAAAAATTATTTAGACATTTTTGATATTTTTGATATATTTTTACTAGTGGGTGCAGGACACTATAGTTCATTTGTGTAAGTGAGGATAGCAAAATAAAGTAAACTGTGACATATTATAGCCAAAAATTCTTCATACAGTGGACTTACCAGTAAAATTGATAACAATTTGGAACCAAAAATTATTCAGACACTTTAATCTGACCATGTTTTGCTTTAGTGTTTTCTGACATAATTAAGATTTTTTTTCTGACATAGTTTAACTCTAAGATCTTGTCATATTTTATTAACTTTTTTTAAACTAAAGTGAATAAACTGTATTAATGAATGAAATGTTCAAGGTGTCTGAATAAATTTTGGTTTGACTGTATAGGGAAGCAAGGCTTAGAGAGAATTGGGATAAGCAGATAACTCTTAGACTTCTTGCGAATCCAGCTTAGGTCAAACCAACAAGAATTGTAAGTTAGTTAGAGTAATGCACATTTTTAGTTTAAATAAAATGGTTTAGATCCATTTGCCCTCTTCACAGCATGCACTAGGGCATGATTAATTAAAATGGTGGCATTGTTTGACCACTTTCCATGTGTTGCCTTCTTAAAAGCAACTTGACAGACAGACAGACAATCATTTCATTTACGTACGTACATTGCTAGCCAGATAACAATAAAAATGTACAGAGCACAAATACAAATTTTTCCAACAGCATGTGCACATGCTGGGTCACACTTTGACGATAAGTGCCTTTCATTCCCCCATGGCTTTGCAGCCTTTGAAGCAGTGATAAGCATGTGCACATTCTTGGCTAACATACCCTGCCTTCTACACTCACGCTTCCATAACGCTTCCGTATTCAGGCGAGACTCCTCAATTTCCTGCTGCAGCTAACAGTGTGGTCAAGTGGTCGACTGGTGCTCAAGGCTCTACGCTAGCAAGGCAACAGGTGGGGATGAATTATGCACTGAGGAGCCTGGAGAGTCCAGTTGTGCCCTTAAGCGAGACAATTAACCTCAATTTGCTCCATAGGGACCATCATAATATTAGTACACCATAAATCACTTTGAATAAATCGCATGTGCTACATGACAAGCCACCAGTTAATTACAGACTAACCTCCAACCCTCAGCCTCATGCTCATCATTCTTAGAAACACATTAAAACAAGTATCAGTCAAATGATCCACGATTAGTGAAGTTTACAGTTTTTATACAGTGATGCAGCATCTGACACCCTCACACTCAGATTCCCATGTTCTCTTGGCATCTCTGCCCAACACCACTGAGTCACAGGGTTACCAAACCCACAGGGCCCCTGCTGAACAGTCACCTCTGCAGCCAAGTTTAGCTGCCCGCTATCACCTCCTCTCCTGCTAGAGATATAGACCATGAAATGTCCAATGAGTTAAGTCATTTTGAGAATTACAAAACAGCCACATTCTGCTGCAAAGCATCCTTTTTTATTCGTTACACTGTAATAATGATTCTTAGATCAAGTAATACTAGCAACAAGTAAAGATTGATTTTTGAGTCATTTTTTAAAATTTACTTACTATTACAAAATTATAGCAGAAGCTCAAGCTCAACTAATGCATCTCAAATCATACAACTGCTTTTATAATACAACATAATCTGATTGGTTTTTCATTTTATTGACTTTCTGCTTTAACTTTTTTCTAAAGTGTAGTACATATAGGTAAAAGCAAGGCTTAGAGAGAATTGGGATAAGGAATTAACTCTCAGACTTGTTGCGAATCCAGGTTAAGTCAAACCAACAAGAATTGTAAGTTAGTTAGAGTAATGCACTTTTTTTTCTTTTTTCTTTTTTAAATAAAATGGTTTAGATCCATTTGCCCTCTTCACAGCATGCACTAGGGCATGATTAATTAATATGGTTGCATTGTTTGACCACTTGCCATGTGTTTCCTTCTTAAAAGCAACTTATATTGCATTTAAAGTACACCTTTTGTGTCAAGTCACGCATTTCCTGGGAATTGAATCCATAATCTCTGCATTGCCAGCATCATGCTCTACTGTTAGAAGTTACTGTCAGGAACTTGCTGTGTTTCATGTACCAAGTGTTGAGGTCTGTGTGTGAGTGCTTATCACCTCATGAGTATTCATGTAATGAGTAGGCTACTCATGCGATGTCATGTCATTAGTTCAGGACCACAACCACTTCGCTTTCTAAGCCATGCACTCCTTTTTCTATAGACATATATGCTGCGTGTATTACTGACTCCTTTATAACTTAATAAATCATATACCTTAATATAAATGAATTTTATAATAATTCAAGTAATTTTAAATTTTATTTTACCTAAATACATTTACTTATTCAAAAGTCAAAAAAACAACAACAACAACAAAAAAACATTGGCAGTTTTTTTGGTGCCATAAACACCTATATATATATATAATATATATATATACAGGGTATCATTTTCTGTAGTTTTTACTTAATAGATTCATATTTAAAACCTTCATAAAAAACATTACTGAGTTTTATGTTGAAAATAAATGCAATTAATTATGTTGCAATTAATTAATTATTTACTGTTATCGAATATAGGCTATTGATAAAATAATGTAGTTTCCGTATGCTGAAGTGCTGCACTGAAGGGATTATTTCATGCAACAACAAAAAAACAATAACTATTATCAAACATTTACTTAAAGAAGTGCCTCTTGCAACAATAAAATAATTTTAACATAATTTGTTTAATAGAAAAATATGGCATGACGGTGTAGACTATTTCTTATTCTCTATAACAATCAGAAAAAAATACTCACACTGTAAAATGATACACAAAGCATTTCCAACCTGATGGTCTCTCCAAGAAATTATATACTCGTCCTTGAAAGAAGGACCTAGAGAGTGTGGGACGGGTGGCGCTGTACACGGACATGCGGGGATGGAGGTGAGATGCCTGGCGGTGAGTGATCACTGCCTGCTCCGCAGACGCTCCGCCAAACCCCACACTGTAATTTCGCATATGCAGAGTTTCGTTCGTCTCCAGTTCTGCAGGTCCAATAGTCCATGAAGGCTCTGTCGCTGTACTGTGAGGAGGAGAGGTCATGCTGCTACTGGGAAAAGACTTTCACGCCTGATCTCACACCCAACTCAAAACTATATCAACTTTCGGTGTGACGGCAACAGTAACAGATGACTTGGTTTAGGTTGTTTTTATTCCCTTCTTCTCCTGCGCTCAGAAAAGGTAAAAAGCACTTTTTGCATCGCTTCATTCGTGTTTCAGGATGAACAGCAGCATCTGAGAGTGAAGTGCAGCTGGCAGAGCAGTAGGCAGCATAACGACTGAGGCAGCCCATCAGCAGCGGCACTTGACTCTGTCTACCACATGCATAAATACTCATAACTCAACAGTGAGTGACGTACCAGGAAGCACATGCCATCGCCAACAAAGGTAAATAGGGATTACGCTCAATATCAATAGTGTATGTAGTATTTTAGTGCGTTTCTGTAGACTGAATTCAATGGAATAAAAATATTAGTTGAATATTAATCTTAAATATAAATATTACGCTATAATTAAACTTAGGCCTACTCATGGCTTAATCTAAACTAAACATAATATTATAAAATGAATATTAATTATTCTTCTAGAATAAAGGGTTGTAATCTAGATTCTAGATGGAGTGGGTCGCCCCCTCATGGGCAGCAACATGTTGACATCAAATGACCAGATGTGTCATGCAATTACCTGAGTTCCTTACTACTAATAAAAATGTGTTCTTATAAAAGCAGATAGTAGCAAAGTTCATACATTCATACAGAAGTCAGTATAAAGTCAAAACTCTTATTACTGAAATCAATGAGAGCAGATGAACATAAAAAATAAGTAAATAAAAAAAAAGTTAGCAGGCATTTATGTTTGGACAAAGGTGAAGGTGCAGTTTCATTCAGCATGACCTTGAATCGCTGCCTCACCCTTGAGATGTCAGGTAGGTATTGATTCACTGAGACGCAGGTTTCAAATACTGTCATGTGGCAGTGAAGTGATGACAGATACTGTTGTCAAGTAGATATTAAGATAGGCCAGAGAGAGATGAAGGCAGAGATCATCTGAGCATAGTGTAGCTTATCCTCAAATACTTTCAGCACTGCAGACAATGACCAGACTTGCTATAAGGTCAGAGCACTTAATTATTTAGTTCCTGTTGATGCTATTGAAGAATCTCTGTTTTTTTTGAGTTGTAAAATAATGATTCTGAGGCAGTGGCGTGAGCCATCTTTTTGGCTACTTTTAGTTTGACTGAGTATAAAAGATATTATTAGCCACTTTTACTCTGTGCTTGACTACATTTATGAATAAGTATGCACTCCAATATATTTGTGATGATTAATGCAATTACTTGTTACATTTTGCATGGCACCTAACTTTTTCTGCATCAATTTATATCTGCTACAAAAGAAGTGCTATCACCATCTACAGGGCATTGAAGATACTGTAACTTTTTGCCCTTTTTCAAATGCAAGTGGTTTAGCAGGTGGTTGCTGAATCACAGGTGTTTCATATACGAGATGAGGACATGGCTGCAGTTGGTGATGAGGCTGATGACGTCCAGTGCTTTGACTATTTCATTTTCCTTAACGTTACTTTAATTATTTGTTATATTGAAGAGATGTTTTTGAAGGCCATTGGCTTACTTATGCCCTTTGTTGAGCACTTGAGCTTAACTGAGACTCGCGTGTTTGTAGATGAGGCTGTTGTGTTGATGATGTGTCTTGATTTATTGCAATATTCAGTTTAATTTTGATTTTAGAAAAAAACAAAACAAAAAAACAAATTAGCTGTTACTTGTTTTTCACTGGTATGTCTCTTGGTGTTGAGGACTAGTGCATCTTTGAGCCTAAATTCAGCATGAGTAAAATACTTAAGTAGCCTACTGATACTTCAGATACTACAAGTTGTAAATAGGAATTGGTGACTTGTAACTCGTAATAGAGTCATTTTTGCTGTAAAGTATCTGTACTTTTACTCAAGTATGGTTTTCAGGTACTCTTTACACCTCTGCTGTGAGGAAACATATTACTGTTTCCTGTTATCCCATGCAGGCAGTTGTTGAAAAAGTAATGAGATATGTAAGTCCAGTGTTAGGGCATGTTTACACAACAACGATGTACTAAAAACAGAAAAGATTTTCTTTGCATTTTTCGTGTACAGACGACACCATTGTCAAAATGATCCCCGTTCACACGGATCTGTGAAAACGACTAAAAATGCTGTATCATGCTGCAAGACCTGTAGTTGGCGATATCACTTATAAAGAAACACTACAGTACACACAGACTGAACACATAATATGCTTGACATCACCATTTTCACAAATTCACATTTTTGTAGTTTACACAGAGAGTACAATGTTTTGGTTTTCAAAACAGTGCACTTTGACACCCGTTTTCAAATGTTTGCATTTTCAGGCTCCCAAAACACTGTTGTGATATAAAATGAAAAGTTTTACGTTTTTAATAGAAAGCAGTGTCGTGTAAACGCCCCCTTAGATTCCATGTGATGGAAATTCCATTTTATTTATTTAAGCACATTCAAGTATGCAATCCCCGTAGTGTCATTAAATTAAGATCTTTCTGAATGTGGCATAAACTGTTTTTAAATTCAGCTGCAGTATTTTGCAATGTACAGCAGGGAGCAGCATTTTCGCTGACCTCTCTTCTCTCCCTTGTCAAAACAGCAAAACATTATCAGATCTTACAATTCTGATCTTCCACTGGCTTGATAAAGCTCTCTTTGAGTTGACACCTAGTTGCTTAAAGTGAATAGATTATGACAGAGTGGCATCACTGAAAACAGAATATGCTTTCATAGGTTATTAAAAATCTAGCAATAAACAAAATAGATCCTAAATGCTATATCCTTCATCTGAAATGCAGCCCAGTTTCCAGAGCCATTTCTTGTATGGAACAGTAAGAAATTAACATTCATAAATGGGTTAGGCCTACTAACATACTTTGTTATTCACCTCATGCCTTATTCCCAGAATGCTTTGGAAAAACAGGTCTGCAAGAGTAACCTGTTAATGTTCATTTTTAGAAGTGCTTATATGACTTGTGTTTGACAGCACTGTGAAAAATCAAGGCACATATAATGTTATTTGTCAAACGTGGCACACTCCTCACTGTGAATAAATCGCTTTACGAGCCTTGTCATCACAACCTTCTCCCTAGACGTTCTTAGCAAAAACCATTACACAATTGTCTCATCTCTCGGCAGCAAGATGTTATTTTACTAAATTTTTCACCAATTTGTTACATTCTGAACTTTTTATAGTTACTTTTCCTGACCTACTTTTTGACCCCAAAGACCGAACATCAGTAATCTTAGCTAGAATGGCGATGCAATTCCCTTTGCTTGCAAGCATGACTTCAACACAGGCTGTAAGCTTTAATTAGGCACGTCTACTTCTTGGATCCTCCACAGAGCCCTCTAATGGAGGTAAACGGAGGTATTGGATCTAAATGGCAGAATATGGATCTGTAATGATCCATTTTGCTTGAGAGACAGGGAAGAATGACTATTTTTGTCTTTTATGTGGTTTGTTTTGATGTTTGGATTAGATGCTAGAGCTACCTATGACTCCCTGCTGAAGAAAAGAACTGGCTGGTGAAATGTCATGAACACTTTCTTTATATGGTGGATTTAATGCGATGCTTTTGAGCACCAACCATACAATGAACTGTATCATAAAGCGCCTATTGGGGTGCCTATTGATTGAGCCCTGCAGAGCTCAAATTCATTACAGCTGAAGTAGCTTTTGATAACTTGTTTTTATGTATTGCCTAGAAAAGTGCTTCTCTCTAACTGAGTAGACTCTGTCGATTCTCTGCTACACTAAATTAACCATTGCCAACCCTCAAGCGCAGTTACCTCACTTCACTCCGTCACACCCTGAGGGATTAAACCCCTCACTTTGCACGACTTTGTAAGTGTGGGTGTGTGTGGATGGCTGTGTTCCGCGGGAGTCTAAGGTAAAGCTGGCTGTGTTGAGCTCCTGCTCAGTGAAGTGAGAAGAAGAAAAAAAATGACTAGATATTTTTATCCACAGTGCTGGATTGAAACAACTGGAATGGGCTGGAAGTGAATGATGAAAACATCTTCATGAGATAAAGAGGTTGTGTTATAACTAATGAATGCCCAAGAGTATCTTTGATCAAGTTGGTGGGTTACCAACAGATCTTCTATCCTGGGAAGAACAAGTATATTTGCTTGGGAATTCAACAGTGTCTGCCTTTTATGCCTGGAATCATTGATCTTCAATGCATTTCATGTCAACTGTGTCAACGATTGGCCGGGATAAAGTCCCTGGGGCAGTCCGTGAAGCTGTACAAAACCTTGAACAGGTACTGATTGAAAAGAGAGGATTCACTGCTGACATCAGGAATACTAATGTAGTTCAATGTTTTTACACCTGCAATGAATTGGAACACAATAGCTCTTCAGTGCACCCTTGCTTGTCTGTCTCCTCATGGAGTGTAAGTGCTTTTACCCTCACCTCTCAAATGTTGTCGTAGCAATATACATCTCCAGACTAATGGCTTATAAATGCTTTTTTATTGGCAGGTCACTGTGTTCAAAGTACACTCTGGAAAAAAGGCACAAAAGGTGGTGACAAGTTAGTGTCTGGGAAGAAGCTGCATGGTGTCTCAGACCATTGCAAAAAAAAACAAAAAAACATATGTGTGTATATATATGTGGCGACCAGGGCGGGCGAGAGCCGCGAGGGAACGGCGCGAGGCCGGTGGCGCGAGTGTTAATGAGCTTCACCTGGGAGGCGCACCGGCCTTGAGTCCCTCACGGAGGAGCACCGGGAGCATAAAAGGAGCGACTACAGTGAAGGACGAGAGAGGACCAGGCCTGGACTTTACGTTATGTTGTATTATGTTTGTGTGGCCGGCAGACGTCCGCGAGGGTCTGCTGGCATTACTTTCGTTTTGTTCTTTGTTTATTTCTAATTAAAGTTTTGTTGAATGTTCGCCGGTTCCCGCCTCCTTCTTCCCACATCTACTGACCACGTTACATTGGTGCCGAGAGGAAGGAGGGACATGCTGTCGGAGAGCCCTCGCTGCTGAGGGGGATCGCGGTGCTGCGGAGTTCGGGCAGCGCGGGAGTGTGAAGACCGCGAGAGGCTGCCCGAGGCGGTGGTACTGGAGCCTTGTGAAAGGTGGGACGGAGACCCGGATGCCGTGCTCCTGGGACGAGGTGGGGTGGCTGCCGTCCAAGAGGGAGCGGAGGAGTCGCCGCCGTTCGCCGGGGGCCGGAGCCTGCTGCCGTCCGCCATTAAGGGGAGGAGCAGGGGACGGGGGACTCGCTGCCGGCTGCCCTCAGCCGGAGGAGCCATCGCCGGCCGCCAGGAGGCGGTCGAGGATCGGGCCGTCCACCAAGCGTCCAGTGCCATCGCATGTGGCACCGCGAGGAAAAGCCTCTCGGCAGGCTGAGGACCGAGCGGCAGTGTGTCTGGGAACCGGACCCAGAATTTTTTTTTTTCCCTCTCTCCCCTCTCTCGTCCTGTCGCTCCCCTTGCTTCCGTCTCCTTTCTCTCGTCTCGTCTGTCCTTACCCCCAGGTGCTGAGGCCGCCGAGACAGGCCCGGGGGGGAGTTGAGCGCAGTCTCGGGAGTACCCCCCGGCCTGCGAGGGGCGATGGGGGTATGTGGCGACCAGGGCGGGCGAGAGCCGTGAGGGAACGGCGCGAGGCCGGTGGCGCGAGTGTTAATGAGCTTCACCTGGGAGGCGCACCGGCCTTGAGTCCCTCACGGAGGAGCTCCGGGAGCATAAAAGGAGCGACTACAGTGAAGGACGAGAGAGGACCAGGCCTGGACTTTACGTTATGTTGTATTATGTTTGTGTGGCCGGCAGACCCTCGCGGACGTCTGCCGGCCACACAAACATAATACAACATAACGTAAAGTCCAGGCCTGGTCCTCTCTCATCCTTCACTGTAGTCGCTTAATTACTTTCGTTTTGTTCTTTGTTTATTTCTACTTAAAGTTTTGTTGAATGATCGCTGGTTCCCGCCTCCTTCCCACATCTACTGACCACGTTACATATATATATATATATATATATATATATATATATATATATATATGCATGCATGTATGTGTATATATAAATCAATGTTATGAGTACACCCCTTTTGAAAATTTATATTTTAAACAATATCTCAATGAACACAAAAACAATTTCCAAAATGTTGACAAGACTAAGTTTAATATAACATCTGTTTAACTTATAACATGAAAGTAAGGATAATAATATAACTTACAGAACAACATTTTCAGTTTTATTCAAATTAGGGTGTTGCAAAAATGAGTACACCCCACTGAAAGCCTCTGGAGCAAAGCTAAATTTTAGACTACAAATGTCTAATTTAACAAGAATTCGACCACAGGTGAGTCTAATTATTCATTACACTGGTGTCCAACAGACAGGTGACTATAAAAGGGTGTTAAAAGCCCTTCCCATTTCATGCTGTCAGCAATGGCACCACATGGAAGAGAAATGTCACAAGACCTGAGAAAGAATATAATTTCTTTACACGAGAAAGGTGAAGGCTACAAGAAGATCAGCAATGCTTTACTTAGTCAGAATACTGTAGCAAAAGTGGTGCAAAAATTTAAAAAAGATGGAACTGCAACCATCTCACAGAGACATCCAGGTCGTCCACGGAAGTTAACACCTCGATAGGAGCATCTTCTGATGAGAAGGGTTAAAGAAAATCTGCATGCAAGCTCACTGCAGTTATCTAAAGAAGTAGAAAGCCAAACTGGGGTGACTATTTCCTGTGACACAATACGGCGTACGCTGCAGAGGAATGGCATGGGTGCCGTCCACAAAAGAAGCCTCTCCTAAAGCCCAGGCATAAAAACGCCCGTCTACAGTTTGCCAGGGCCCATGCTGACAAAGATGAAGACTACTGGGACTCTATACTCTGGAGTGATGAGACCGAGATAAATGTTTTTGGAACTGGCCATTTTTGGAATGGCTTCAAAATTGTACAGTGTCGCAAAGGTGAGGAATACAAAGAAAAATGCATGGTGCCTACAGTGAAACATGGTGGTGGCTGTTTCCTTATGTGGGGCTGCATGAGTGCTGCTGGTGTCGGGGAGCTGCATTTCATTGATGGCATCATGAATTCACAGATGTACTGCTCAATACTGAAAGAGAAGATGCTACCATCACTCCGTGCCCTTGGTTGTCCTGCACTTTTCCAACATGACAATGATCCTAAACACACATCTAAGGCCACTGTTGGATTTCTGAAGTAGAACAGGGTGAAAGTGATTCAGTGGCTCCTGATCTGAACCCATTCAAACACCTATGGGGAATTCTGAAGAGAGGTTGAGCATCAATCTCCATCCAGCATCCAGTCTCTAAAAGAGATCATTGTTGAAGAATGGGAAAAGATAGATGTTGCAAAATGTCGCCAACTTGTTCGTTCCATGCCTAGAAGACTTGGGGCCCTATCTTGCACCCAGCGCAATTGACTTTGTACACCGACGCATGTGTCATTCCTATTTTGCACCCGCGCAAAGCGCGCTTTTCCCTCCACAGAAGCACGTCGCTAAACTAGTGAATGAACTTGCGCTCCCTGGGCGGTTCAGCGCAAAAAAGGAGGCGTGTTACGGCGCAAACAATCCCTGGTGCTATTTTGCTGTTCCATTAAACAATTGCGCCACTGACCAGAAAAAACCTAGTCTAAAGTCAGTGGCGCGTTGCGCGTTGTTCATTATGCTATTTTAAGGGCGCATGCTTGACCATAATGTATAGCGTGCACAACGCGCATACACTTTGCTCATGTAATCTACACAGATGCAACAGTTATTTTTGCAAATCATAAATTGTTACACTAAAAAAATATTAACACATGAGATGACGGAAATCATTGTGGTGTGCCACGAAGATGTGAAAAAACCTGTTTAACCGACGCTATTTTGGGTGGGTTTCTCCCATCCCCATACAACACAACTTCTCTGTCTTTCACTGCTCTTACAAGAACATCAGTCTCCTCGGCTGTGAACCGCTCCTGGCGTGCGCCTGGTAAATACGCCATAATAATAGCAATCCATAATGGAACTTGCGCACCTGCTTTTAAAGGGAATGTTGGATGACGCTCTGATTGGTTTATTTCACGTTACGCCCAAACCACACCTATGAATAATGAAGCTACTTCAGACCAACCCATTTTAGATTTGCGCCAGGCGCAAGAGCCATTTATCCCGCCGGGAAAATAGCAACAGCGCCGAGACCCGCCCACAAAGTTACTTGCGCTTCGCGCTTTGACACTTGCGTTTCAGATCGTTAAAATAGGGCCCTCAGTGCTGTCATTAAAAATCATGGAGGCCATACAAAGTACTAGATGTAGTAGTTTTTGTTGTGGGGTGTACTCATTTTTGCATCACCCTAATTTGAGTAAAACTGAAGAATGTGTAATCTAAGTTATATTATTAACCTTACTTTCATGTTAAAAGTTAAACAGATGTTATATAAAACTTAGCCTTGTCAACATTTTGGAAATTGTTTTTGTGTTCATTGAGATATTGTTTAAAATGTTACTTTTCAAAGGGGGTGTACTCATTTACGCTGAGCACTGTATATATATATATATATATATATATATATATATATATATATATATACACACACATATATATATATATATATATATATATATATATATGTATATATGTGTGTGTGTATATATATATGTATACATATATATTAAATAAGTAATAAAATATAATGTAATGCAAATGAGTACTTTTCCTGTGAATCCATTACAGACAGTGTTTAGCACTTAAAGTACTAGTAGTAAAAGCTCATATCATATCAAGCTCATATCAAATAGCTAATATCATGAAATGATGAACAATAGTTTTACATAACTTTTTATATTATGTATATTAATTTCTCTCTCTCTATATATATATATACAGTCTGTCTTTGTTAGTTCACCCAAAAATTAAATTATTGTTAAATAAAGGCCTTCTGAAGCGAAGCGATGCATTTGTGTAAGAAAAATATCTATATTTAGCAAGTTATAAATTAAAATATCTAGCTTCCGCCAGACTGCCTTCCGTATTCAACTTAGGAAGAACGTGTAATGCCTCTCGCAGTTCAAAACACTTACGCTACATCCTACTAGCCTGACTACGTCAGACTTCCTACTTCCGCTCAATTTCATTTCGCTTCTGTACTCAGTCTGATACAGCGTCAGAGCTTTGTGTTTGCCACCGGTCTGGAAACAGCCGGGCCAATCAACGAACAGAGGGCGGGCTGAGAGCCGTGACGTAATGCTAAGCGCCGAGTTTTACATTGTAGGTTAGAGAAATCGAAAACCGAAACGACCGCGGAAATGGGAAACGAGACACGGGATGCAAACTTCGGGATGCATTAACTTCGCATAATCTGCAAAAGTCGTTTACAGCCATGTTCACTCCGGTATTTCGCTCACATCATCATGTGTTTACAACAGGTTTACAGTGGAAGTTCAATCATAGATTTGAGTTCGATGCATGATGTCTGTGCTTCGATGCGGCTGTACAGGCCCATAACATACGTCATAACTAAACATATCTGATTGGCTTACGGGTAACCAATGATTTTAAACTTCAGACAAGCGCCCCCTAGCGAGAGAGAAAACACTTCTCTATTATGCCATTCCAGACTCTGTCTACGAAGCAAAGTGAAGTAGCAGAGTCTGGTATTACCAGGCTAACATCCTACGTCTTCAGATTCAACAAAAAAACGTGTCAGTTACGTTTTTTTCCGTAAATTGAATACGGAAGGCAGTCTGAAGACAGTCATATACACCTTGCATGGCTTGAGGGTGAGTAAATCATTGGGTAATTTTCATTTTAAAGTGATCTAATCCTTTAATGTTATGAAGCGACGAGAATACATTTTGTGCGCAAAAACAAAACAAAAATAACAACTTTATTCAAAAATTTCTTCTCTTGCCTGTCAATCTCTTACACTGTTGACATTGTAAACAGTGCAGCGCTTCCGGGTTCTTTGTCAGAACGATCAGTATTGATCAGTAAGATCAGTATTGGCCGACGCTGTACATGTGAGCAGCACGACGTGTAAGCCATGCGTGTAAGCCGGCGTTCTGACGTAGAAGGTGTGTTCGACATCGGAGTTGCTGCTTGCAGTCGGGGAAGAGCTGAAAACAGAGACATGAAGCCGGACACTTTTTGCTTCCCATAGTGACGCTTGCCCTGTGTTTGCATACTTTATCTCAGTTGAAGTGAAATAAATGCAATATTTGTCTCATACACAGATTTTTCAGAGACATTTTCATTCCGTACTTTATGTACTGCTTAATTCAGCATCTGTTTATACAAGAATAAAGTTCAACATAAGGCTATACTATTTATCAATGTAGTGGGGTCTACTTTTTTATCAGTTTTATTTAGATAAACATGACACAATATAACATTACGATTATACGAATAGAGCTTTAACTGTTATAAAAATACAGATTTGTGAGCATTAGTGGAACTGAAGGTGTTAGAATACACACGAAACACACGTGAATGTTGTCATGTGGTGAATTCGGCCAATCGTGAAACAGCTATGTCATCATCAGAGCCCGTGCAGCCACTCTGGAGAAGTTGCGCCGTCTGACTCAGCCGACTAGGGGAGAGTGGGGTTGGTTGGCACACTTTTCACTCTCTGTCATATTTCTCAGTCATGCTATATGTGAAAATAGTCTAACCAGTAACAACTGAAAGGTTATGATCTCAACTAATCAACAGATATATTTAATGTTCTCAAATGATTCCTATTTCCTTTCAAATTCATCATTAATTCATGTTGTGCACTTGTGCCAACCAGCCCCAGTATGGGGGGTTGCAATGGGGTTGGTTGACACAGATGCTATAGTTACAAAGAATGAGGTGACAAATGTAAAAAAAACTTGAGAATTTAATTCAAAACAGAAAAACAACAGAATTTCAGCCCATTTTCTCCATAGATTGTATTTAATTGAACTAAACAACAGTTTGTACATGTGTGGGGTGTGTGTGTGTGTGTGTGTTTGTATGCGTAGCAAATCAGTGTGTCAACCAACCCCATCCACACCTCTTTACTGACATGATGTTAGCCACATAGCATAGCTTATCAGAAACATGTAAATTTCCTGTCAAAATATAGATGATTCCTATCTCTATAAACTGAAATCCTTACATTTTATATATCTCTATCTATCACAGTTCTACAATATATTTAGTGGGGAGAACTTTTTTTTTGTTTTGAGACTCCTCTATAGACCACTTTGGAGCAGACGTCACAATTACGTCACTTGCAGCTGCGCGCGCATACTGGTTGCAGAAAAATAGCAGTAGCAATTGAAGGAAAATGTGCAAAATCCACAGAATAAGAGAAAAATGTTTTGTTGTGCCTCTGAATGTTGGAATCGGAATGCAAAAAATATAGTCTTCATTTTTAAAGAAAACCATCGTTGAAAACGTCCTTTGAAGATAAACAGAGACGTTTCACAGACTGGACTGATGACACCTGCAAGGATTAGTCTACTATTAAAGCAGGAATTTGATGCACACAGTAAGTCTACATAATTCACACATGCAGTTCAGAGGACATACATACATAGCAGTTACACGGCATGAAATAATTATAATTAAAATAATTTAAACCTATAATATTTTACATAGATAACTTTTAAACATAATAATTTTTATTTCACAATTCTACTTTTTTTTTTTTCTTGCATTTGCGTGTTTATTACTCCCAGTTCGGACTTTATAACTCGCAATTGTGAGTTTATTTCACAATTCTGAGGGGGAAAAAGTCAGAATTGCGGGATAAATTGCAATTCAGAAAAGACAGAATAAGTATTTGTATATCAGAATTGTGAGTATATCTCACAATTCTGTTTTTCTTTGTAAGAAATGTGAGATGTAAACTCGAAATTAACTTTTTTTATTCTTTTATTTCGTGGCTTCCATAGACTTCTACTGCTCAACTGTCATTTTCTGCAACCAGCTAGGCTCCGCCCACAAAAAAACGTCATCGCTGTTTGCAAACACCAAATTGGTCTATAGTTAGTGACAGTTGAATGATTTCAGTAAATGGGTGTGGTCTGGTCAAGAGGGCAGTCATTTTAATGTTAGATTTTTGTGGCAGCGCCCTCTAGTGTACTGGGATTTAACTGCGTGCCAATCAACCCTTGACCCAACCAGCCCCGCTCTCCCCTACTCTCGAATCGCTCCTGCTGCACTTTGATGGCATACATCACAGTCACATGGTGTCGGAGCTGTCTCAAGTCTGACTAACCGGCATGCCCTGCTTCAAGTCAGACGCCGATTGGTCTGCACAGTGCTGCATGAAGTTGAACAAGCCTTTAGTCTTAGTTCCTGATCAGTACATGCGATTCCCTGTTCTCCTCATGTGATCCTATCATGTGCTTCCCATGTTCATGTTTCATGTTGATGGGTTCCCTTGTTTCCATTCCATTGGTTCCCTTGTTTTATTGGTTGTCATAGTCATGTGTTCCCTTTGTTCATGTATTTAAACCTTCTTGACATGTCTATTGGTTGGATAGTGTAGTAAGTTGCTGTTATGTTGTTTCCATGCTTCTGTGTTCCATGTGCCAGACTATTGTTTATTGTCAAGTTAATAGTTTGTTTTGTTTCATGTCAAGATTGAATTTATATTTTGTTTCACGGTTTTGGATCTTCACTATTGTAAATGAACTGCACTTGGGTTCTCTTCACCATCATATTCGTCTACTCCATGTCAGCTCCGTTAAAGCTCTAAACCTGCTGCACTTTTGGTGTAAGATATTACACCATATTGTGTTGCTATGCTTTGTGCCATTTTAGGCTTTGTCTAAATGGTTTCCAGTATTTGGTTCAATTGATTTTTCTATCTCATAGATACTATGTTTAGACTCACTGTAAAAGTATCTTCTGTTATTTTATGATTAATTGCTCCTTTGCTGGCATTTCACACACACATATGTACCAGTACACATTTATGTTGACAGAATGACTGGGACTCTTCACCTCCCGAGAGCTGGAAGGGTTCACCATTTTGTTACATCACACAGTAATAGTTGAGGAGAGGCAAGGATATGTCGGTGAGTCACTCTTTCCCTCCAAGACACTTTTTATTCCATGCTGTTAAACTAATGGGATCAGCATAGAACTACAGCGACTCTGCTGAATATGCCAGTCTCAGACAGATCAGGGGTATGGCTCTCAGCTCACGCTACTGTCACAGGCGCCATCGTGCAATGCCATGAAGTGACTTATGGCTCCACGAATGAAACATCACGTCTCATGTGGCTGGGGACGGAATTCTTGCAGAGAGGTGATCAATCACCAGATCCATGCAAATGTAGCCTTTATTTTGTTTATGCCTCAGGAAATTCAAAATCAACAACATGTAATGCATAACAATTAAGAGCTACTTTGTATCCTGTCTGATATGATGACATGTAAACTAATCTGCAAAGGAAGAAACACAGATTTGCACTTAATTTCCTCCAAAACATACTGTGAGGAAGTTTAGATATACCCCACACTCATGTGGTGGAGAAGAGGATGATGACAAAATTGGAGTTCATAATGAAGAATTCTTCATAGCCTCTCCACAGTCCGCTATCTTGAAGCACCTTTAGCCGTCGGCTTGTTCCAGCACTGTGCTCTAAGAAGCACTACTGGGAATCCTTCCTGCCTTCTACCATTAGGCTGTACAATGCTGTTTCCTCCTCACATGCTTCCCTACATATTACTCCTGCAGTTCCCCCAGTCAGAAGTAATGACACTGAATAAGGTCACTCTTTCCCATGCAAGAATCCATTACCATTAACAGATAACACATTTATATCTCTGACTGTAATGTATGTAATGCTACAGCACTGCATGTTAATTGCCATAAGAGGATCTTTTGCACTTTACCATTTTCCACAGGGATCAATAAAGGACACTTAATGTCCATATGTCGTAAGCCTTAAATTTTAACAAATGCATGTGAACTAAATGATGCTGTCAGACAAATGTTCTGTTCAGTGTTCTGTGTTCACTATTTTTCATTTTGAGATTTTGAATAAAAAAGACAAATATATTTAAGCAATACCACAAGGCTGTACTGATGTTACAAACATGATTTTCCTTCTATAAAACAGTTTTAAAAAAAGCAATTAATACTGAGAAACTTACATTATAGATACAATATTATCAGTTGCTTTGTCTATTTTTGCTCCTCCAATGAAAACAGTTCCAGATAGTCACAGCAGAACTGACCGTTCTGTGGTCGTTGACACAACCACAACGCAGCCCTGAAGTATCAGCAGAGATCGAGTCGACTAGATCATCCATTGTGAAGACATCATCAACACGTAAGCCAGTGCCACAGTTCCTCAACAAACCGTCCATACCGGCGTGATGAATACGATCCTCAACTGGACACGACCACAACGCAGCCCTGAAGTATCAGCAGAGATCGAGTTAACTAGATGATCCATTGCGAAGGCCTCATCGACATGACAGCCAGTAGCACAGTTCCTCAACAAACCGTCCATACCGGCGTGATGAATGCGTTCCTCAACTGGATGGAACTGAAATAAATACTTTGATTGTTGTGATCCTATCAGACTTATGATAGCAACCTGAATCGTAACAAAGCACTGTTCGCCAGAGGAGAACTGGCCCCCCGACTAAGACTGGTTTCTCCCAAGGTTTTTTTCTCCATTTTAACACCTATTTGCCACTTGTTTGCCACCTGATGTCACCTGATGGAGTTTGGGTTCCTTGCCGCTGTCACCTTTGGCTTGCTTAGTTGGGGACACTTGACATTTGATATTCAACAGTATTCTTGACATTTATTCAACAGTGCTTCTGATCTGCCTGCATTGACACTATTCTTTAAGAGCTGCTGTGCAGCCAAAATTTATGTACCAGTTATCAATGTAAAGCCGCTTTGACACAATCTGCATTGTAAAAAGCGCTATATAAATAAAGGTGACTTGACTTGACCATCTAAATTATTCTCTGTTGTGAACGAATCAGAAGAGACTCACTTATAAGTCACTTTCTTCGTACCTAAGTGAACCAGCATTTTTGAACAAATCAGTTAAGTGAATAATACAATGACTTAAAATACCATCATGTTTTTCATTCCTGAGTAAATCAATGTTTTGCATTAATCATTTGAATAAATGGTCCAAAGAATGGATGACTCAATAACCGTTCAAAAAAAAAGAGAGAGAGATTAAAGGGGACTTATTATTCAAAATTCACTTTTATAAGGTGTTTGAACACAGATGTGTGTCAATAGTGTGTGTAAACTACCAGCCTGTAATGGTAAAAATCCACCCACTCTTTTTTTTTATAATACCCATAAATCATCTCTCCAAACAAGTGGTGCCAGATTTCCCTCTACTCTTATGAAAGAGTAGGGGGAAGCCCTGCCTATGACTGGTGACAATCTGCCCTATTAGCATAGATACGGCCATGAGTGAGCAGCACCAGCCTGCCACTTGTTTTCTCGCTGCTGCAGCTGGAGATATACAATGTCTGAGCCAAAAAAACATTACAAATGCTCTGTTATTGGATGTACCAACGAACGTAAGAAAGTTGGTAAAGTGTTATATATTTGCGCAAATCATTTTATGCTGCACAGCTTCACAAACAAGAATCAGTACAATGATGGATTTGCACAAAAGATTAACATGACGGTACATGCTACTCGATGAGTTGAATCAACTTAACTCCACAACAACTACATAAATTTATCCACTAACCATTCAGAAATTTCCAGTTGCATTTTAAAAGTTGTAACTTCTTCCTGAGTCTTTCCTTCAGTGTCTGACTCTGGTTCAAACATGTAAGGCTGAACAACGCTACTGACAATTTCTGAAATTTTAGCTGTGTGAGATTCTCCAGTTTTGTTGTTGTGAGTATCCGAAGCATCTTCTGGAAAGGGGGCCGGGAGCAGCAGCTCATTTATATTTAAAGGGACACACACAAAAACGGCCTGTGTTTGCTCACACCCAAAATAGGGACAAATTTGATAAGATTTAATAAATGATCTGTGGGGTATTTTAAACTTGAACTTCACAGATAGATTCTGGGGACACCAGAGACTTGTATTACATCTTGTGAAAAGGGGCATAATAGGTCCCCTTTAATACTGAGAAACTTACATTCTAGACACAATATTGCTAGTTACTTTGTCTGTTTTTGCCCTGCCAATTAAACCAGTTCCAAATAAACCATTGCAGAGTTAACCATCTGAATTAATCAGTGATTTGAATGAATAAGAAGAGTGGATGATTCAATGACTTGTGCATAAGTCACTTGTTTCATGCCTGAATCCTGAATGAACCAGTAATTCTGAACAAATCGTATAAGTGAATGATTCAGTGACTTGAAAGACCATGTTTTTTTTTCCCCCTGAATTAATCAGTATTTTGAATTAATCACTAATTAAACAGTCAGTCATTAAAACAGCCGCTTGACACCACCTACTGGTGCAGCAGTCATAATTAATGACAAATGTCTATTTGAAGTTAATCAGGAAAAAATCACAAGTAAACAGTTATATATATATTTTTTTTACTTTAATAAGACACTTGATCAGTCAGTGGCAGTGATTTCTAACTGTATTTTTAAAAAATGATTAGCATGAAAACCAGCTGCAATTTAAAAAGGATTCTTTTTTGCACCTTCTGAAAGGGGTAAAATGACATGATCCTGTTTCAAGTGTGAGAGCTAAGCCATGAATTTGATGTCTAGATAACTTGCCATCAAGGTAATCTTGTGATAAGGGCAAGAAGTGACATTTAGCACATGACAGAGTTTGTCATGCTCGTTGCCTTTCTGGAGACCTCATCTGAACGTGCCTCTGAAAGTAACTAGACACATTTAGATTGAAAACATGCCTTTGTTTTTCCCCAGCCTAAGCCATATACATTATTAAGCTGCATAGTTTATCATAGAGAATATCTGTGAAACATCTTGCCACTATATACAAAATAAGTATCCTGCTGTCCTGATAGTATTTATGCCTGGCTTCAATTTTTGATTATAAAAAACCCCAGAGTGGCCCACTGATGATGAGTGAATAGACACAGTGTGCTCTGTGATGCCCTTTTGCATTCTAAACCAAAGTAAGCATGTTCTGATGAATACCAGATGAGCATTTGGCATCTTTCAGCATGCACACTGCTTTAATTAATGCATAAAATGCTCTCTAGTGGTAAATGCAAATTATTTTTGGCAAACCAGTTGCATCATAAACTCTGTGTTTCCTATTGTTCTGTTTATTAGAGAGCATTAATTATTTTGCTAAAGCCCTAAATGAAGGAAATGGCATATCAATGGTGGAAAGGAAACCCCAGAGATAACACAACAAGGGCTGCACTGTTTGTTGAAACCTTGATATGTGGCAGTGAATGGTTTCTAGTGAGTTGTGGAGCTCAATCTGAAAGATTCATTGTGAGATATGCCAAAGAAGAGCAGATGAACCCGTCAACAACCCGGAGAAAACCCAAGCAGTATGGTGCAAATTTTGGTAGACAGACCCTGAGTTCTGTCAGTCAGTGTAACAACTTTCCACTGACAAAGCTATGTCATGTCACAGATGATGAGAAGAAGATATTCATGGCACTCTGCCTGGGATCACAATCATTGCTTAGAAGGCTTAGCTATTGAGAGGCATGAAATTATATAGGTTTGGGTCTCTAGAGTCTGAGGGAGACAAAGACTAACAAAAGACAAGTCTCGTTGCTCATAGAAGCACAAAAGAGGATTAATGTGGCTTGAAATTCTACTTTTAGAAGGATACACAGAACCTTCACCTGTGTGCCTGTGAAATTAGACCAAAAGATTGTGCCACACTGGAAAAGAAAATATTAAGCACAGAAAGAATGAAAATGTGCCACTATTTGTGGTGTAATTTTTTCGATGTTAAAATAAATTTACTATTTTAAAATGCGAAGACAGCTATAAGTAATCCATTTGCAGGTTGAGAGAGTAGTATTGGAACTGTGTGAAGATCCTACATTGATCAGCCCTAGAAATCCTACTGTGTTTTACTTTCAAAAGTCTTTGTTTGGATATATTTTGTGTGGAAATATTCATACATTCATTATTTATTCATTTTACCATGGTGCTTCACAACCAAACTGAAAATGTGACAATCATTTTCACTAATGAAAATAGTGAAAAGACACCTTATAATGCTTCAGTTCAGTTTGAAGCCTTGTACATTATTTTACGTTTGTACATTATTTTATTATTTTAATTTGCATATAATAATTTCTCTTAGCTCAAAAAAAATGAAATGTTGGATTTACTTAAAATATCACTTCAAATGGTTCCACACAACTAGCTGCTTCAGCCATATTGTGTTTGTTGAAATGTACTGAATGAGTCCAAGTTTAGCTAACTTATTAAGGTTGTGCTCTTCATGCATAGCATGGATCAAACCAGCAACCCTCCGATTTTCCCACTACACAACCTTTTCAGCATAGCCATTGGTTGGATGGGAGACAGGTTATGATGTATACATTGCATGACAAATATAAATAATGTTTAATATTTGCAGTTTACTTAAAGGTCCCGTTCTTCGTGATCCCATGTTTCAAACTTTAGTTAGTGTGTAATGTTGTTGTTAGAGTATAAATAAAATCTGTAAAATTTTAAAGCTCAAAGTTCAATGCCAAGCGAGATATTTTATTTAACAGAAGTCGCCTACATCGAACGGCCAGTTTAGACTACATCCCTCTACTTCCTTCTTTAATGACGTCACTAAAACAGTTTTTTGACTAACCTCCGCCCACAGGAATACACAAGAGTTGCGTTTGTAGAGTGTGTTTGTCGCCATGTCGTCGAAACGCTGTTATTTTCATCCCGCAGTCCAATCACCGGGTCTGATTCCGGCTCAAAATGATAGGGTAAAATTAAAGACATGTTTACAATAACACTGAGCGCGTGCATCTCCACGTTATGGTAAGAGGCGTGACCTTTCCGCTAAGCTGCTGTCGAATCACAACACAGGAACCGCTGGCACAATCAGAACTCGTTACGTATTTCTGAAGGAGGGACTTCATAGAACAAGGAAGTCATCAGCCCGTTTTTATGACAGTGGAAACAGCGGTATACAGATAAGTAAATTATGTGAAAAATACTGTGTTTTTTTACACGCGAAACATGAACACATGTTATATTGCACACTATAAACACAATCAAAGCTTCAAAAAACCACGAAAAACGGGACCTTTAAAAAGTGCAACTCAATTAATTCTGATAATCCATTTTAATGAAATTTAAACAACTTAGTTACATCACGAAAAATATATTTGTTATATTCATAATTTCAGTGAAAGGGGATTTAATAAATCCAACATTACTTTTTTCTCTACTCTTGTGACTTTCAGCATGGACTATGATCCATTTCTTTTCACCATCCACACAGCAGTGTGAGTGATGAATATGTCTATCTCAGACTCTCCAGCACCACGGGGTAGAATTACTGTCCTCCTTTTCAGCCCGTTACTTTTCACAAGCCTGCTAACAGCACTTATGCAGTTGCACCGTAATTAAACACAGCTGAGAACTGAGCACTTCTTTCAGCATCTGTATCATAGTGCAGGAGAAGAAGGTTGGCCCGTGCCTCTTTTCTGTTCAGCTGTCCCTGCAGTGACATCTGCTGCAGTGGAAAAGGCAGAGTGTCTGGTCCCCGCTCTGCTGGAGGACTCTCATTACTGACACCATACTGCCGCTATGCCTGGAGGCTGAGCAGGCTATGGATGCCCCTGCGCTCTCTTTCTCCCCCCAGTTCTTCTCTCCCCTTGCTCCCCCTCAACTTCCACTCAGAGGGGGCTGTGTCATCTGTAATGCACCGTTCAACTCCGTTGCTTTAGGGCAGAGCCGTAAAACAATGGCAAAGCCTGACAATCAAGTCAAAGACCCTGCAATTGCTGATGGTTTGCAAGAGTAAACAAGGGACCCTCAAAACTTAGCAGTGATAATTACGTCTGTCATCTTTCTGTGCACTGTTTAAAACCTTAACCAGGCTGAGCTGCTCCCCCAGGCTGACCTCTGACAAACATAGTTTGGGACCAGTAGAGAGTAATGCTCCCAGACAGCTGTTTCCTCCATTCCATGGTTTATGCTTTTCCCGCAGAGCAATGCTCGACGACAGGGTACACACATTACATGAAGTGAATTAGATAGAAGTTAAATTTAAACTCTATTTAGTGCGGGTGCAGATGCTGAACCCAGATAAACAAACGTTTATCTCAGATAGATGGCTGAATTATAGATAAGCCATTGAATATTAATTGACTTCAATTGGGTAGAAATGATTTTGCTACTGTATTGCTTTGGCAGGGCCTCTAAAGTGATGCCATGATTCTTTTTTTTACTATTAATATTAATTTTTTGTCAAAATAAGCTGTGTAGGTTTTCAGCTATTTAGATCCACAATTAATATTTGTATTAATATGAATTAATGACATTTACACTACCGTAAAAAAGTTTGGGGTCGGTAAATTTTTAAAAATGTTTATAAAAAACATTTATTTGAAAAAATACAATATAAAAAATATTTCAAAATGTAATTAATTCCTTTTATGGCTGAACTTACAGCAGATGAAAAACTGGCTTGAAAAACATTTCTTCTTATTAGTAATATTGAAAACATTTGCTTAATATTTTGTGGAAACCATGATACTTTTTTTTAGGATTCCTTGACAAATAGAAAGTTCAAGAGAACAGCATCTGTATCAATGTAAATGTCTTTGCTATCAATTTTTAAAGGTGCCATAGAACGCTTTTTTCACAAGATGTAATATAAGTCTAAGGTGTCCCCTGAATGTGTCTATGAAGTTTCAGCTTAAATTACCCCATAGATTTTTTTCTTTTTTTAATTCGGTTTTTAACTGCCTATTTTGGGGCATAATTATAAATGTGCTGATTCAGTGCGTGTCCCCTTTAAATGCAATGCTGTTTGAGACTCACTGTATGTCATTTCCATGTATTTAACTATGCTGAGGTAAATTTAATTTTCAATTCTAGGGCACCTTTAACAATTTAATGCATCCTTGCTGAATAAAAGTATTACAGTATAATAATATTAACCCAAAAGACATGCATGATATCTTTAGTTTCTTTTGACAATGTAAATATATTTTTTATACTAAACATCTATTCCTTATTATGATAGATTTTAAAGACTATTATGTGCAAATAAACAAGAGCAGCAGCAGCAACAACAATAAAACAAATATTTCTACACATTGCATTTCTACAGTAATGTACTTATGCAGATGGCCATACTTTAATTATTAAAAGTATTAAATGGTGTGCCAAAGAGGACAGCAGTTGATCCATTATTATGCTAGCCACACATTTGGCCCAGTATGACTTTAGACTCTTTCACTCTTTGATTAGAGTCACGTCTCTTTTATCCTTTTCCCCTGCTTCTGAAAGCACAGGTACAGTATATTTGCAGGTCTGCCAGTGGCTACTTGTATTCTTACCCCCCACCAAGTACCAGATGTTTCACCTTGTCAAATCTGAGCTTTCCCTCTTGCCAAGCCATCTTTAATGCAGGATGTCACCTTTTTGAACATTTTGACTTAGCAGCCACGTTTTCAATTGAACTTACACTAGATTAATTGCATGGACAGTCCCCACGGAGCAACTTAGCTATAAGTGCTTTTCTCAAGGACATATTGACGGCAGAGATGGATTGTGATGTCAGTAACCCTCCAGTTGCTGGCTCTCTCCCATTACCCAGCAGGGGAGATCTGTTTACAACAGGCAGTCGAGATCTGTATTTTCTAGGTTATGACGATCTCTATCATTCCTTCTAGTTCTTTTAATGATACCGGAGAGTTAGAGTTCTTTATATCCATATACCTGAGAATATGTGCAAGTGAGTGATGAGACTCATGCAAATCAGCCCGGTCCTGCCAAACCCCTTGTGAAAACATGGGAAGAAACTGATCTACCATGACAAACAACTCTAGTCAGTTCTTGGCTGTTTCCTTGAACTGTTGGAACTCCCACACTGCAGGCCAATCATTATCTATTACATGACTTATGAAACACATCTAGGACACTGCTATATTAGACTTCAGCCCTTCAGTCCAAATAAAACACATTTCTAAAGTCGTATTATTTAAAACATCCATTAACAGGATTTTGAACATTTTGAATCTAATGATTTTGTACATTAGAACTTAATGTACATTTTTCAAGGGTGCTGTTATAACGGTCCAACAGCACTGGGACTTTTCAGTGTTTGTATCACTCCTCTTTCTATAGATTACATCATTATGCCAGTAGGTGGCACAAAATGAATATATTTTATAAGTGAGTCTTTGAAATATTCATTCAATTCATTTCATTTAACAACTGATTCATTCAGGAATGACAAACATGATAATATTTTAAGTCACTGAATCATTTAATTAACCCAATTCAACCAGTACAAAACACTGGTTTATTCAGGTACAAACCCCTACTCAGAACCGTTTATTCTGCTGTGAAATAAAACTCATTCTCCTATGTTTTATTGTTTAAAACATCCAATAACAGAATTTTGGTGGGAGCAGCACTGCTATAATGCAATTTTAATGTACTTTTTTCACGAGTGCTATTATAACAGGCAACAGTACTGGGACTTTACATCGTTTGTATCACTGCATGTTTCTAGACAAACTGTTTGTGGTTACTCTTTCTGTAGGTAAGATCATCACTTTATTTGCATCAATGATTGCCTAAGACAGATTTCTCCTAAGGGAGATAATAAAGAGAATAAACATAAAAATAAACATTAGTAGATGGCAAAAATTAATTGTTTTATGATTGAGTTTTTGAAATATTCATTTAATCCATTTATTCAAAAACTGATTCATTTAGGAATGACAAACTTGGTGGTCTTTTAAGTCAGTGAATCATTCACTCAACCGATTCGTTGAGTAAAAAACACTGGTTCATTCAGGTACAAAACCCTACTCAGAACTATTTATTCTGCTGTGCCTTCATTTGGAAATATTTTCGCTGTAGCTGAGCTAAAAAAAGACAAATTAATTGGCAATAATGTGTCTAAAATGGGAGATACTTACAAATGTGATGTAAAAGCAATAAAGCAATATAATATCACATATTTGTGCTGTTGATATGAATAGCAGCTGTAATTACTTGTGCGGCCTTGTGCTATCACAGCTGATATTCAGTACAATAGCTCCAGTGATATTTCTGAAATATTTTCCCATTTGTTACAATATGTGTGTGTGTGTGTGTGTTTGTGTGTGTGTGTGTTCAGTGCCATGTACTTTAGATGCATCAGTATTAATACACCAAATATTTGATAATGGACAATTTGCCCTGAATATCCAGCACAAAATGTCTTTAAAATGGCAGGCAGCCAGAATTTGATCTACTGTCAGACACAAATAATCTTATGTAAAACACCTGTGGTTTGGCAGTTTATTTACTAAGGATGACATGAACATTTTATTCTTATGTCTATACCTCTAAATATTGAAGAAAAAAAATTCCTCAAGGGCAAGAAAAAAAAAACAACTGAAAAACTAAAATGAAGGAACTGTAAAACTTACTAACAAGACCAGAACTTAAATCAATAGCCTAATTACAAGGAAGAGTTAAAATTGATTCTATTTACTATGCAGCAGTGAATGAATCAATCTGAAAACATGCAACAAACATACTGTGTGTGCTAGGGGAGAAGTGTTGGGAAAGTTATTAATAATCCAACACAGATTATTAATGGCTTCTCTAAAATTGTAATCAGATTGCTCATTATTTAATGGAAAAAGTAACTGCATTATTAATTTTAGGTTTTTAAATTAAAAATGAATTTAATTACAGTAACAATAACTTTATAATCCATTACACTTAACATTATTGGGAATCATTGACAACTGTTCACAAATCTGCAGCGCATGCACGTTCAAAGCATATAATGGTGCCTTTTTAAAGTATCTATTTAACAACATGGCACAAAAAAAGCATGATCTAAACCAAATAAGAATCTTCAGTTAAATGATGTTCCACAGACGCTTTTCATACAAAACAGCTTAAGATCATTGCAATCTGTTTTAAAGTGCTGTGCTTAAAGGCACAATAAAATTCTTTGAGCAACTTGCCAGCTCACAGGTTGCTCCTACATGCCCTCATGCTAATGCACTGTAGGACCAGTGGTTTCAGTTTTTGCCCCATGGTTCATTTTAATTGGATATTTTATCCGACATGCACAGTTGAGCTACTTCATTTATCAACTGACACACACAGATGTAATGGCATAATCCCTGGAAGACACCACTTACCAAGCCATACACCCCACTCTGAAGCATGTAATCTCTCTCGAAGACGAGAGGGTTCCTTCTTGCCAACATATTATTAGCAAGAGAAAGCTTCATTTGAGGAAAGCAGAAGGGAGCTAGGCATTAGGAGAAGAGTGCTGATGTGGCTGTCATTGCTTCATGGTGCTTGCGATGTGTACATCTGGTAGCTTTCATGAAAATGTGCCCATGTAACTGGCAATGGGAGTGACAGGTCTAATGAAAATAGGACAACATGCATGGAAACAACTCAGTGCTCACAGCGTGTGCGAATCACAGGGGGACGAGAGAGACTGAATTGAAATCTAAATTAGAGGAGACGGACATCCCTGAAGGATTTGTTGATAGAGTTGCTTATGAGTGTGTGAAAAAGAAAGCCTGGGAGGACATTTTTTGAAGGGGACATATGGCTGATTCACTTAGATCCCACACACTGGTTTTTAAACAGCGTGGGTGAGGCCTGAACTTGTCACTGCAGAAGCAACCCACAGTGGGAAGAGAGGAAAATCAATATTTGCTCTCGGCAACCATGTCTCCAGCCCATGTCTCCTGCACGCTCTAAAAAGGACCTTTAGAGTCCTCCACTATCCTTGAGAACACAGTGGCTGAAGGAGTGCAACTTCTACCATCATAGTGTTGAGATATATTACATTTTAATATTTAAACTAATATTAATCCATAAGTATTACTGCATTTGAAAGCCAACACACATTTTAGGCGTGGGCGATATGACCCAAATTATATCACAATATGAGTAATTTTACAACACATATAGCTTATCTATCATCAAAATTGGTATCAAAGTTATATATATTCAAAAGCTTGGAATAATTACGATTTTTTTTATTGTTTTTGAAAAAGTCTCTCATGCTCACCAAGGCTGCATTTATTTGATCAAAAAATGTGAAATGTTATTAACATTTAAAAGAACTGTTTTGAATATATTTTAAAATGTAATTTATTCCTGTGGTGGCAAAGTTGAATTTTCAGCAGCCGTTACTTATTTTTACTCATCATCAATAATGGTTCTTTTTATTATCAGTGTTAAAAACAGTTTTGTCTGCTTAATATTTTTGTGGAAACCTTGATAAATAGAAGGTTCAATGAAAAGCTTTTTTTCAACATTGATAATGTTTCTGGAGCAACAATCAGCGTATTAGAATGATTTCTGAAGGATCATGTGACATTGAAGACTCGAGTAATGATGCTGAAATTTCAGCTTTGCTGTCACAGAAATAAAGCCTTAGTAAATGTACATTAATGATTCTGTGTTGGCAAATTGACACTGAAACTGCAGTTGCTTCTGATTCTCCTTTTTTAAAACCAAGAATTTAAGTGTTGTCTTACATTGCTTCACTGAGAATATATTGGAGCTTGATTTGTTGTATGGTAGGATATCTTTTTTTTTTTTTCACGAGCTTATCATGTGACAGACAGGATGCTTTTGATGCAAGATGCTTCATAATGAGGGATGCAGTCAAAGACAGGAGCTGTCACAAGCGTAGCTGCTCAAAAAAGGGGAAAAATACAACAACAAAAACTCTTTCCCTCTGGATAAGTCGCTTCTAACACTTCTTTGTGTGATTTTGTGAGGCTGTCTGAAATGGCTGATGGAACTTTCTGTTGTGTCCTACTGCTGAAAAGCACTGGTGACCTTTCATTCATACAGCATGATGACTAGTGAAGCCCTTTTTTATAAGCTGGGATGTACCTTTTCTGACAAAACACCCATTTTCCTAATGCATTCCCTTTGTACCAGTATATATTTTTCTAGCTTAAAGGCTGATTGCAGTCAGGTAATCAGGCGCTTTGCATTGGTCCCAGGGCTGATAGTATTGCTGACCACTGTTAGTTCATTTTAAACTATCAAGCAGCAGAATAAAAACAAAGGCACGAAAGGTTAATGTATTCAATTTACTTACATTGTCCATTTTAAGGGGAGTGTGTGTGCGAGAGTATACTCATCTGTTGCACTCACATCTATGTTCCATTTGCATTAAAACACAATGGACTGTTAAACAGTTTCATTATTATACAAATGAAATCTGCTCCACAACAAATTATGGGAATCCAGATAGTCCTGGACATACAATACAGTCATGTTGAACAGTCTCAGTGGACTGTCTGTGTTTCATTCAGCTGTCAGTACAAGATTGTCAATGCATTTGTGCTATTCTGATTTCTTCAGAATGTTATCATTATGAGGATAGATCAACAGTAAATATATATAAACAGCTGCTTTAAAGATAGCATATGGTGTTCAGGATATGGATATCCAAAAGAATATACTTGCTTCAGCTATTGTAAGCAATAACATCTATTGAATGGATCATATTGGTAGTTTAAATCCTCGCACTAGTCATTCCATGGCAGTTCCACAAGCATTTTGAGGGAATGCTCTTTGTTTTTTTGTCAGCAGAAATCTTAATGCTTCAGCAGTAAATCTTTAGAGCAACTGCAACAATTCTGGCTGACTCAAACCAATCCAGCATCTCCAACAACACAATCAACTGTAACAACAACATATCGTAATGAATTTGTAAAATAAGAGTGTAAAAGTTATTCATGTGAAATCACCACAATTATGATTAGTGTTCTGTTTGGCTCTGGCACTTCCTTTTAATTTATTTTCTCCTGGCTGGTGTAATAGTATTACAATACAACATAACTGGTTGCACTGGGTACATGGGGAACATAAGCTATATTGTCAGACAGCCAATCATAACTTGCAGATTGCACTATATGTAACAATATCATGTGTTCAGAAATAGTACAATTAAAACCAATATTGTGGTATGCTCTGCTGTTATTGCTGGTGAACTTTTAATACTTAATTTTTAAAAATATTATTCAATGAAATATTAAATTTAAATTTATTCTTACCTTTCAGAGTTGGCTGCACTAAACAGCTCACAAAGACATAGGAAACTCATAAACATCTTTAAAGGTCCCGTTCTTTGTGATCCCATGTTTCAAACTTTAGTTAGTGTGTAATGTTGTTGTTAGAGTATAAATAAAATCTGTAAAATTTTAAAGCTCAAAGTTCAATGCCAAGCGAGATATTTTATTTAACAGAAGTCGCCTACATCGAACGGCCAGTTTGGACTACATCCCTCTACTTCCTTCTTTAATGACGTCACTAAAACAGTTTTTTGACTAACCTCCGGCCACAGGAATACACAAGAGTTGCGTTTGTAGAGTGTGTTTGTCACCATGTCGTCGAAACGCTGTTATTTTCATCCCGCAGTCCAATCACCGGGTCTGATTCCGGCTCAAATTGATAGGGTAAAATTAAAGGCATGTTTTCAATAACACTGAGCGCGTGCATCTCCACGTTATGGAAAGAGGCGTGACCTTTCCGGGCAAGGTTCGCTAAGCTGCTGTCGAATCACAACACAGGAACCGCTGGCACAATCAGAACTCATTACGTATTTCTGAAGGAGGGACTTCATAGAACAAGGAAGTCATCAGCCCGTTTTTATGACAGTGGAAACAGCGGTATACAGATAAGTAAATTATGTGAAAAATACTGTGTTTTTTTTTACACGCGAAACATGAACACATGTTATATTGCACACTATAAACACAATCAAAGCTTCAAAAAAACACGAAAAATGGGACCTTTAATTAGAAACTGACAGGAATATGGGAATACATAGAGAAAACAAACTCAACCAACTTAACACTGACGATGACCGACATTGAACTGTATTTATACACCAGGGAAATGAGTTAAAGGATTAGTTCACTTTTAAATAAACTTTTGCTGATAATTTACTCACCCCCATGCCATCCAAGATGTCCATGTCTTTCTTTCTTCAGTCGAAAAGAAATTAAGGTTTTTGATGTAAACAATTTAGGATTTTTCTCCATGTCATTCATTTCAATGGGCACCAAACGGTTGAAGGTCCAAATGGCAGCTTCAGTGCAGCTTCAAAGGGCTTTAAATGACACCAGACGATACCAGACGATGAATAAGGGTCTTATCTAGCGAAATGATCGGTCATTTAAAAAAAAATTAAAAAGTTTAAGTTTTATAAGCACAAATGCTGGCTTTGCTCTTTTCTCCGATGCGCGTTCGTGACGTCACGTAATACGCAATTACGTTGAAAAGGTCACGGTTGACGTAGGCGTAGCAACCACAGTTTCATTCGCTCAGGATTGTGTATAGGAAATCTCTGAAAAGTCACAAATTTCTGTCCTGACAAAAATTTTCTTTTAGGCTTTCTAATATTAAAACACCCAGGATACGCACACCTTTCTAGCGTGAGTTTAAAATATTCTAACTGACCACCAGAATTTTTTTTTTTTTTTAAGGCGACCCTTATTTTAGAACGTTTGCCCTTATTGTTTCCATGGCGATGCGTGCGTGTCACGAGTGCTGAACGTAGCCACAATAACACTGTATGAGAGATGGATCACTATTATTTTGTTTTTCCTTTTTTATTTAAAATATTCGCAAACTTGCTTACATGTCTTCAACTATATGATATTCCGATTCTCAAATATGTGTGAGTGAGTGTGTTTTGTCGTTTAAAAACCTTTATAAATGATCTTTATCTTGATCTATAATGCGAGATGGGCGCCGCCATCTTAGTTTGCACTGCAGTTCACAGAGTTCTGTCAGTCTGATTTACAGCAGGTGAATACATCAGTTTCTCCTGAAATATATGCAAGTAAGTGACTGGTGAACTGGAAGAATAAGAGAGTAAACTTTAGAGTTACTTAGACCCATTATGTGTGTCTGATATGAATAAATGTCGGCAAATTATATTTGAATTCACTGTTTATTGATGCTTCCACTGACGTCTGACATCAGTGTGTATTTTATAAACTCCAAATGTATTGTTTAATGGTGCTTATGCGTATTTAAATGTCTGAAACCTTAAAAGAAACATTATGTAGCTGAAAACACTGCATAGCTGTGATGACAAGAGAGCGCGCGTCCGTCTCGCAGCCAGAGCGCGAAAGCACAGTTTGAATCTAGCAGTTATGTGACATCGCTGAACATACTAAATCCCATATGTGGAACCGTACGCCCAGGGGCACAGAAATAAACATCCCATATGTGGGAACGTACCGCTCAAAGGGTTAAACAATAAACTGACACAAAGACATTTGAATATGTGTATACGATCCTCCTTCTGCACATTTGTAATGTAAACACTGACTCCGATACTTCCGCCTACGTCAACCGTGACCTTTTCAACGTAATTGCGTATTACGTGACGTCATGAACGCGCATCGGAGAAAAGAGCAAGGCCAGCATTTGTGCTTATAAAACTTAAAACTTTTTTTTTTTTTTTTTAATGACCAATCGTTTCGCTAGATAAGACCCTTATTCGTCGTCTGGTGTCGTTTAAAGCTCTTTGAAGCTGCATTGAAACTGCCATTTGGACCTTCAACCGTTTGGTGCCCATTGAAATGAATGATATGGAGAAAAATCCTAGAATGTTTACATCAAAAACCTTAATTTCTTTTCGACTGAAGAAAGAAAGACATGGACATCTTGGATGACATAGGGGTGAGTAAATTATCAGCAAAAGTTTATTTAAAAGTGGAGTAATCCTTTAAATGACAACAGGTGAACAAAATGACTAATCAAACAAACCAAGAAACTAGGTCAAGACAGACAAACTAAGAACAAAGGACACTGATGAAAACAAACTGAAAATCTACAATCATGACAGTACTCCCCCCTCGTGGAAGGCGTATCCATGTGCCGTAACCGAACATCCAAATGCTGAGGAAGAGAGGGGGCTTTGGAGGTGGGCTTAGAGCTGGTGATGGACAGGAACCTGGAGGAGCCAACAGAAGCAGACACCATGGTGGAACCGATGGTGGGAGCAACCAGGGTGGAGCCTTGACTGAAGGACTAGGCGGAACCCAGGGACTGACTGACGGGGTCGGAACCAGGGTGCGTGGGGTATACGGCCGAGCAGAGAGGCAGATGGACCAGGGCGACATCCACGGCCCGGAAGCCCAAAGTAGAGCTGCTGGCTCGCGGGACCGAGCTGGAGATGGGGGCTTAGCAGTCCCGGGCAACGATGGAGTGAGCGAGGATGACAGGGAAGCCAGAGGGAAGAAGAAGCCCAGTGGAGCTGAAGATGGTGGAGGGTCGATGTGCATCGGGAGACCCACAAGTCCATGTGGAGGCAGAGCGACTACTGACTGAGGCTGATCCAGAGGGACGACGGAGCCCGGAGTCGTCCCAGGGCTGATGGACCACAGTGGAGTCGATAGAGTGCAGAGTCAAAGCGGAGCCGTCGAGCTGACATGCCGAGGTAGAGGTGCCTAGAGACTTGAGGTGCCTAGAGGTGCCTAGAGACTTGAGGTGACACCAGGGAACCAGAAAATCAGGTGGGGATATCGGAGGAGGAAGATTTCTGGATGGGACTGGATCATCCAGCTGGCGGATGAGACCGGCGTGAAGGGCAAAGAATCAAGGGCTGGGGCTCGGGAGAGGAAGTTTTCCGCAGACCACAGATCTATTAGTCAAGTCAAGTCAAGTCACCTTTATTTACATAGCGCTTTTTACAATGTAGATTGTGTCAAAGCAGCTTTACATTGATATCTGGTACATTATTTTGGCTGCACAGCAGCTCTTAAAGAATAGTGTCAATGCAGGCAGATCAAAGCACTGTTGGATATCAAATGTCAAGTCAAATGTCAAGTGTTCCCAACTAAGCAAGCCAAAGGTGACAGCGGCAAGGAACCCAAACTCCAACAGCTGACATCAGGTGGCAAACAAGTGGCAAATAGGTGTTAAAATGGAGAAAAAAACCTTGGGAGGAACCAGGCTTAGTCGGGGGGCCAGTTCTCCTCTGGCGAACAGTGCTTTGTTACGACTCAGGTTACTATCATAAGTCCGATAGGATCGCAACATTCAAAGTATTTATTTCAGTTCCATCCAGTTGAGGATCGTATTCATCACGCCGGTATGGACGGTTGTTGAGGAGCTGCGCTACTGGTTGTCGTGTAGATGAGGCCTTCACAGTGGATGATCTAGTTGACTCAATCTCTGCTGATACTTCAGGGCTGCGTTGTGGTCGTGTCAAGGCGCAGGTCCTTGGTCTCACCTGGATACGGCCTGGATCCGGTTGACTATGGTAAACCTCGGGATAAACAGAAAGACTAATATTAGCGTAGATGCCATTCTTCTTCCGATGTAACGAGTACATCTGGTGTTATAGGAAGTGTTCCCGGTTCTGGCTGACCTAATTTATGCAGCCTAATAATCCTTTAACGGATTTGAAAATATAAATTGATAATGTGTTATGTGTATGCAAGGTTAAAGAGATGCGTTTTTAGTCTAGATTTAAACTGACAGAGTGTGTCTACTTCTCGAAAAATGCTAGGAAGATTATTCCAGAATTTAGGTGCCAAATAGGAGAAGGATCTACCGCCTGCGGTTGATTTTGATATTCTAGGTATTATCAGCTGGCCTGAATTCTGAGATCGCAATAGATGTGAAGGACTATAATGCCATTTAGAGCTTTGTAAGTAATTAGCAAGATTTTAAAATCTATACGATGTTTAACAGGAAGCCAATGCAGTGTTGACAGAACTGGGCTAAAATGGTCATACTTCTAGTAAGAACTCTAGCTGCTGCATTTTGTACGAGCTGTAGTTTATTTATCAGGCGAGCAGAACAACCACCCAGTAAAGTGTTACAGTAATCTAGCCTTGAGGTCATGAACGCATGAACTAACTGTTCTGCATTTTTCATTGAGAGCATATGTCGTAGTTTAGATATATTTTTAAGATGGAAGAATGCAGTTTTACAGATGATAGTAACATGGCCTTCAAATGAAAGATTGGCATCAAAGAGCACACCCAGGTTCCTAACTGATGACGAAGACTTAACAGAGCAGCCATCAAGTGTTAGACAGTAATTTAGGTTATTATGTGGTTATTATAGGTTAAGAAGTTTTTGGTCCAAAAATTTGAATCTCTGTTTTTTTCTGAATTTAGTAGTAGGAAATTACTGGTCATCCAATTTTTTATATCAGCTATGCATTCCGTTAATTTTGTGAATTGACAAGTTTCGTCAGGGCGCGAAGAAATATAGAGCTGAGTATCATCAGCGTAACACTGAAAACTAATGCCATGCTTCCTAATGATATCTCCTAAGGGTAGCATGTACAGAGTGAAAAGCAATGGTCCTAGTACTGAGCCTTGAGGTACTCCATATTGAACTTGTGATCGATATGACATTTCTTCGTTTATTACTACAAACTGATAACGGTCAGATAAGTATGATTTGAACCATGACAATGCAATTCCACTAATGCCAACATAATTTTCGAGTCTATTTAAAATAATATTGTGATCAATTGTGTCAAATGCAGCACTAAGATCCAGTAACACTAATAGAGAGATACAACCACGATCTGATGATAAGAGCAAATCATTAGTAACTCTAATGAGAGCAGTCTCAGTACTATGGTACAGTCTAAATCCTGACTGGAAATCCTCACAGATACTATTTCCTAGAGAGCTGCTGTCCTGCTGAGTTTAGCTCCAAGCATCAAACACACCTGAACAAGCTAATCAAGCTCTTCAGGATTACTAAGGCTATAGGCAGCTGAAGGTTTTTTTTCAGGGTTGGAGCTAAACTCTGCAGGACAGCAGCTCTCTAGGACCGAACTTGCCTACCCCTGATATAGGGTCTAACATACATGTTGTTGATTTTGATGATTTAATAAGTTTAGACAATTCTTCCTCTCCTAAAGCAGTAAATGAATTGAATTTTTCTTCAGGGACACTACAATGCACTGTCTGACGCGATACTGTAGTAGACGGTTGCATGGTTATAATTTTTTCTCTAATATTATCAATCTTACAAGTAAAGAAGTTCATAAAGTCATTACTGCTGTATGGAAACATCAGAAGTTGAAGCTTTATTTCTTGTTCATTTAGCCACTGTATCAAATAAATATCTAGGGTTGTGTTTATTTTCTTCTAAAAGTTTTGAAAAATAGGCCGATCTAGCAGTTTTTAAGGCCTTTCTGTACTCAATCATTCTCTCTCTCCACGAAATGCGAAATACTTCTAGTTTTGTTTTCTTCCAGCTGCTCTTAATTTTTCTGGCTGCTACCTATTAGGCAGAGGTCCGATCCTGGCTCTGAGATGGACTGAGCAGCTTGCGTCGGCTCCGTGATGACCCAGGTAGCTGACTCCTTCTCTGCCTCGCAGATGGTGAACGAGAAGTCTTCTTGCTGCAATATCCACCACCAGTACTCCAGTAGTGTTGCCTGCCTTGGCAAGCAATAGGCAACACCAAGTTAGTTAGTCCATCTTCAAACTTGTTATTCGGTCGGTCATTCTGTCACGGTCGGCTGTAGTAAATAGCTCATGAAGACATGGGAAACTCATAAACAGTCATTAATTAGAAAGTTGCAGGAATACATAAGGAAAACAAACACAACCAGCTTAACACTGACAATGACTGACATTGAACTGAACCAAACAGGAAGTATTTATACACCAGGGAAATGAGCTAGTTAAATGACAACAAGTGAACGAAATGACAAACTGAGAAACTAGGTGAAGACAGACAAACTAAGAACAAAAGAAACTGATGAAAACAAACCAAAAGTCCAATCTAATATCTAAACAATCTAATAATATATTTCTAACCTCTATAATTGTAATGGTGGTATGTAAATGTAACAGTAAATGAAAAAGCTCTATAATAAGATTAGCTATATTTTATGTGTACATACCAATGTTAGTCAATATACAACATATGATCAAACACTAGGCATTTCTTAAAATTATAAGGGATAGACATTAATAATGACAAGGACACCTGTTGTGTGAAATACACAGCAAGACAAAGAAGCTGATATGGAAATAACCTATATGTTTTAATCACATTTATACCTCAAAGAATTGATATAGATAATTTGAATTTTACTCCATTTATAATACTTTTACACTTATAATAGGCTTAACATAGTGAATCAGGGTAATACAAAAATACATTTTGGAAGAAGGATTGAAGATGTATTGACTCATTATTTACATTTAGTTCATTTTGAACAAAAAAAGTTACATAGTGTACCTTTAATAAAACTTCCTGTCACAGGTGGAAAGAGTAATGAAATATTCTACTCAAGTAAAAGTACTATACTTTAAATTACCAGTCTAAAAAATTATTCAAGTAAAACTTAAAAGTAGCTAATTTAAAATTTACTCAGAGTAAAAGTTACTGAGTTACTTCTTTAAACTTACTTCTTCTCGATAACCATCCACGGTTTCACGGCATCACTGTATACGGTATTAATTACAATTATAATTATTAAACAATTTTTATAAAAATATTAATAAACAATTATTAAATAAATAAACAGTATTATTAAATTATGATTATTATTATCATCAGTTAAAATGACCATTAAATTAATGAAAATTAAAAGTTTTTTGGTTGAACAAATGCTTTATTATAACAAACTTGAAACCATTTGTTTGTTTTGTTTTTTAAAATTTCAATAAAACATAATCAGCTAAATTTAATAATTGATTATGAATTAGATTAACAACTTATTTTATCATTAATAATTTATTAAAATAAGAATTAGAATAATAGAGTCCTATGAAATGTATTTTATTTTTATTTTTATGATCAAAAGCGGTGGTGTTTTGTGTGCGTCCCTTTAAATGCAAATGAGCTGCTGCTCCCAGCCCAACACTACTACAACAACTCGTCCTCTTCTCTAAAGCAGCCCAACATGTCCTCGCACCCTTTGTTGCGTGTTCTCTGGGGCAGGGTTTATGTAAATTTTAGGGTTAGTGAAATCAGAAGAAACTCGTTGTAGTCCCTACCAACCGTTTGTTGTAGTCCTTAAACGAAAATATCTCCCTTTGCATTGAACTTTGAGCATCATAACTTTGCAGATTTTGTTTATGCTCAAACAGCAACATTCCACTAAAGTTAAAAAAGTGAAATCATAATCAACCACCCCTTTAAATAAGCATATAGTTTGGTGCATGTTAACTGTTTTGAATGGATTACAGTAGCTCTGTGGCTGCAGGAAATCTACAAAATGCATCTGAGCTGTGTGGAGAGTTTTCAGTATGCCCCTTGGAAATTACAGTGCATGGACTGCCTTTAATTGTGTGTTTTAGTTCATTTTAAACTCAAGTTGAGAGGCTCTCCAGCACCCTCACTGCTCTAATTAGTGTACAGTGAATCATAATTTACTGTTAATTAAAAAAAACATTAATTTGTTCTCTCTCTCTCTCTCTCTCTCTCTCTCTCTTTCCTTGTGTTTTTCCTTCCTTTTCCTTCCTACATGTTTTCTGTGGCAATGGATCACAAAAACCATTTACTCATGTTTGTTTATTCAGTGTGCACTGTGGACTTGAAGAATGAGAATGAGGTTAAACTGTACTTGCTATTTATTGATTGATTGATTATCATAACCACACTGGTTTGTTGTGCAAATAGTTTTACTCTTTGTTATTCTTGTAGTTATTTACCTATAGTGGCTAATGAATTGGAAGTCTTGCACAATTTCACCCTGAAAAATAAGGTAGATACCCAATTTAAACTATAGTCTGTAGTAAATCTCAACCACCCTGGACTATTGCTTTTTGGCATGTCCATACGGTCACAACAATAGTGTTGGTGATTACTCTTATAGAAAGTCACAGCAGCTGGCATTTTGGTATGGTAGTCCTCCTAATCATTCCCAAGTTGGCATCAGAGGCCTGTCATCTCCTTATGCAGCACAGACACAGCTGGCAGCACCTATCAGAGAGGAAAAGCATATGAATTACTTGATTACTTACTGCTGTTAAACACATGGGAGCGGTTCCATTAATTCATATTTTGCCTCCCCACTTAGTACTCTGCTATGGCTAAATACCACTTCAAGCATGTTGATGGTTGCCAGTATCTCACCCTGTAATCTAATATAAAAGCCAATGTGCCACCTGTCTTCACTGGTCAATCGGGATGAAAACTGCTCTGCACTCAAGAATATAAGTGCAAGAATATAAGTGATGGAAATTATGCCCAGTGCATTGCTGTGTAGTGAGTTGATGATTCAAAAAGTCTGTTCCAGTGAGGTGACATTCGGCTCCAGACTGCTAAAAATCTAAAGTTTGTGGGCATCCATATGCGGTTGCATCAGATAACATCTCATGAGGTGGTGATAGATTACTGGTGATAGATTACATCTGTAGAGTGTGCTCCATTTTTTCCTGCACACAACTGCAGACACAGCACAAAGCTGTGATGACCGATTCACAAACAAATGACTCTTACAAGCTGATTCTTTTTAATGAGTCAATCACAAAGATTCACAAACTCACTTGTCACTTTCCAAAGTGAACATCCCTAAACGCTACAAAATTTTTAATATATATATATATAAACACACATATACACACACACACTATATTGCCAAAAGTTTTGGGATGCCTGCCTTTATGTGCACATGAACTTTAATGACATCTCATTCTTAATCTGTAGGGTTTAATATGGAGTTGGCCCACCCTTTGCAGCTATTACAGCTTCAACTCTTCTGGGAAGGTTTTCCACGTGGTTTAGGAGTGTGTTTATGGGAATTTTAAACCATTCTAGAAACGCATTTGTGAGGTCAGGCAGTGATGTTGGATGAGAAGTCCTGGCTCACAGTCTCCGTTCTAATTCTTCCCAAAGTTGTTCTATCGGGTTGAGGTCAGGACTCCAGCATTCCAGTCAAGTTCCTCCACACCAAACTCACACATCCATGTCTTTATGGACCTTGCTTTGTGCACTGGTGCACAGTCATGTTGGGACAGGAAGGGGCCATCCCCAAACTGTTCCCACAAAGTTGGAAGCATGAAATTGTCCAAAATGTCTTGGTATGCTGAAGCATTAAGAGTTCCTTTCACTGGAACTAAGGGGCCAAGCCCAACCCCTGAAAAACAACCCCACACCATAATCCCCCCTCCATCAAACTTTACACTTGGCACAATGCAGTCAGGCAAGTACCATTCTCCTGGCAACCGCCAAACCCAGACTTGTCCATCGGATTGCCAGACAGAGAAGCGTGATTTGTCACTTCAGAGAACACATTTCCACTGCTCTAGAGTCCAGTGGCAGCGTGGTTTACACCACTGCATCCGATGCTTTGCATTGTACTTGGTGTTGTAAGGCTTGGATGCAGCTGCTCGGCCATGGAAACCCATTCCATGAAGCTCTCTCTGCACTGTTCTTGAGCTAATCGGAAGGCCACACAAAGTTTGGAGGTCTGTAGCTATTGACTCTGCAGAAAGTTGCGGACTTCTGCGCACTGTGCGTCTCAGCATGCACTGACCCCGTTCTGTGATTTTATGTGGCCTACCGCTCCGTGGCTGAGCCTTTGTTGTTCCCAACTGCTTCCACTTTGTTATGATACCACTAACAGTTGACCGTGGAATATTTAGTAGTGAGGAAATTTCACGAATGGACTTATTGCACCGGTGGCAACCTATCACGGTACAATGCTTGAATTCACTGAGCTCCTGAGAGTGACCCATTCTTTCACAAATGTTTGTAGAAGCAGTCTGCATGCCTAGGTGCTTGATTTTATACACCTGTGGCCATGGAAGTGATTGGAACACCTGAATTCAATGATTTTGGGGGGTGTCCCAATACTTTTGGCAATACATAGTGTATATATATATATATATATATATATATATATATATATATATATATATATATACAGTACAGTCCAAAAGTTTGGAACCACTAAGATTTTTAATGTTTTTAAAAGAAGTTTCGTCTGCTCACCAAGGCTAAATTTATTTAATTAAAAATACAGTAAAAAACAGTAATATTGTGAAATATTATTACAATTTAAAATAACTGTTTTCTATTTGAATATATTTCACAAAGTAATTTATTCCTGTGATGGCAAAGCTGAATTTTCAGCATCATTACTCCAGTCTTCAGTGTCACATGATCCTTCAGAAATCATTCTAATATGCTAATATATCTGCTGCTCAAGAAACATTTAATGTGTACAATTGTACAAAATATTTGTGTACAATATTTTTTTTCAGGATTATTTGATGAATAGAAAGTTCAAAAGAACAGTGTTTATCTGAAATCTAATCTTTTGTAACATTATAAATGTCTTTACTGCCACTTTTGATTGCATTTAATGCATCCTTGCTGAATAAAAGTATTCATTTATTTAATTTCTTTTCAAAAAAATAAAAATAAAAATTCTTACTGACCCCAAACTTTTGAACGGTAGTGTATAATGCTACAGAAGCTTGTATTTCAGATAAATGCTGTTCTTTTGAACTTTCTATTCATCAAGGAATCCTGAGAAAAAAAGTACACAACTGTTTTCAACATTGAAAATAATCATAAATGTTTATTGAGCAGCAAATCAGCATATTAGAATGATTTCTGAAGGATCATGTGACACTGAAGACTGGAGTAACGATGCTGAAAATTCAGCTTTGCATCACAGGAATAAATTACTTTGTCAAATATATTTAAATAGTACACAGTTATATATACATATTTATATAGTATATATATTTATACAGTAAATATAATCAGGATCACTACAATGACAGCATCAAACTTAAACTAAACCACTTCTGATTTATAGTACTCTTAAGGTGTTCCTGGCTAGAAGGCATTATGTAAAGAGAATGCATGAGGAGCAGTGTGCCCATGTGGTGAGCCTGTGAGACCCTGATGAGTGCTATCCTCCTCCATCACACAGAGGCTTTGTGTCATTGGCTCTCAACAGTGGCCAATCTGCCTGTAATTACTCTTCTCTGCTGCAGGGCTCTCTTCCTGCTTCACCATGGTTAAACTGATTAGTAATCTAAGAGCTAAGTTTGATCGGTGGAGGTAATTGAAAAGTAATGATCAGACATTATTGAGTACAACAGCTGTATAGAGAGTTTACACTGGGGACCTGGCTTCAAAAAAGATGCCAAACATGCAGAGATATGTCTATCATGTGACTCATAGGTAATGCCCAAGAAGAGTGACACCGTTGTGCCTTTATCTTATTCAAGAGATGGCAGCCCCTGGCTGTGTGCGAACATTACAAAATTACTTCACTTGATCCCACCAGAGAGGCTGCATTACAAATAAAACCATTCGGTGAGTGAGCCAATCTCCTTGCAGCTTTATGCATAAAGAACAAGACCACATGCCAGAATAATTCACTCCCCATACATCTTCTCCAAGCTTGATTTATTCTGTTAGCTGCTCATGGAAGTGAATGGTGACAGAAAATCAAACTGTCATTTCTTAATCTATATCTTTTGGCCGAGCTTTATCTAATATTATGTCATTATAATAGTCTACTGTAGTGCTGTGCCTTATACAGCATCCCTTCTACAGTTTATTATGATTTCTTGAGATGTAGTAAACACTTAATGGAAGCCTACAATGTTTTATAGTGCTGTGCTGTTGCTCGATGCCTGCATGCCAACAGTTAAAGAGACTGGAAAATAAGAAATGCCTTCAAATAATTCAAAATGACCTTGACCAGCAGCTCCATATTTGATAAATGCATATTGCTGGAAGGAGAGGAATGCCTGCTCTTGCTCATGAGTGATACGCCAAGAGTTTTTCAATTTGAAAAATGACTTTTAAATTTAGTTAAATTTAGCATTTCATCGTACCTTACTTTAAACAACACTATCATGAACTATATAGAGATGCACATAATGTGTATTGTAACATATCACTGTTCAGTTGAACTTGACCCATATAGAATCTATGTGAATATCTCAGTGGCACATAGTTAACAAAAGATATTTTTGTATAAGAAAGACTTCAGACTTCAACTTATTATATGTGTGTGAAAAACTTTCAGGAAAAATACTGTGAGAAGGTTACTTCTAAACTCTCCAGAAATTATATTTTCCCACCTCAGGTTAGCAAACACTAGAGACAATCCAGGGGATGTATCCCTTAATATTCAGATTACTGTCAAACATTTTGTTTTCTTTTTTAATGGCCAGTTTTTAAACATTGTGGCTACATCTTCCTAAAAATCAAAGCACTACATTATTTCAGTCCCATCACAGTAGCTGCAGAATTAATGTACTTAGGGTAATAGGTATCACTTAGTATTTCTTGAACTGAATCACATTTTATTGAAAAACTGAAATCGTTAACCCATGGCATTTATGTTTCAAAACAAGTTCTGTGCAACACCATTTAACCTTATTATAGAAAAATACATTTAAATTGAGAGCGAAACTGGCTAATAGTGGTCTCGACTGTAAATATCATTGCACATTATTCACAGTCAATAGTTATTTAAATATTTTTTCTGTGCAAAAACTGATCACTGGATTTTACTGGTGAGCACTGTTATAATGTTGAAGGGACATGCGAATATATACGGATATTCTGATTAAAAAAAAAATATTATAAATTACAAATTAATTAGTGTTCCTTTGCTTTACTCATTCTGTCAAAAGAATCTATAATGTAAAGTTCAGTATTTTTCCTGTTATAATGTATATGTGCCTTGTAGAATACATCTAATGTAGAATACAATTTATGTCAAGATATTAACCCCCCCCCCACACACACCTTGATATATTTTTTTTCCCTGATCCAAAATTGTATGTAGCCATCATCCTATCTCGGTCATCAAGTTAAGACATGTTCCTGGATCAAAGTGTTTTGTTGATCCTGGAACAACATTATTTTCTGAAAATTTAGTCCTACCCTCAAAACAATAACTTATCCCTTAAATCAGAGAGAAATGATAGCTGAATAACACTGATGTAGAAGCACCTAAGCCTGGTTGTAAGCATAAACTTGACAAAAACTGTGAACTTGTCCCTCAGATCTGATTGGTTGATGGTTTTTCACTATTACTGTGAAATGACAGATGAACAAACTCTTTATAAAACAGAGGGTAAATAACTCCACATGATGAATAAAGTGCCACAATCTGACATAATAAAAGACTAAGAAGTTCCCTTCCAGAGTATCACAGATCAATGTTAGACTGGATTCCATACGCACCCTGTAGGATTAATAAACCACATGGTCATTTTAATAGTAATCTACAAATTGCAATTGCAGAAAGCTTCATTATGATGAATTACAGTCAGACATGCAAATTTGTTCAAATATGTTGGTGCCTAAGACTGTTAATTCAGTAATTACTAGAGTAAAAAAAAAAAAAAAAAAAAAAATTCACAGCTGTAAATAATTAAAAAAAGATTATTGGACAGTTTATACAAATACTATTTTAGTCTTTGTACTTCAAAATTTGACCTTTAATTCAGTGTGTTACTTGATGTTTCTTTGTAATTATTTGTGAAATTTACTAGCGATTTATGAGTGAAAATGTTTTCAAAGCAAATCAATCACAATGTAGTGTGACACCATTTCCAAAAGCTGTACTGAAACCTCCAGTCACAAAGCCAAGGAGGCAGACCAGATTAATATCAAAATGACAAAATAGTAACTAAAGTAATCCAAGGAAATATACATCCTCATCTTTTATATTTTAATTCATATTGTAGTTAATGGTAGTTAATATTTTATCCAGCTTTGTATTAACCTGAATTAATCATTTTAGAATAACACAGCCTCCATATTGGCTTTGTTCTTAATGGTCCTAAATATTAATCATCTCCATTCTTTCATTTTTTTTTCTTTCTTCTCACTGGCATCTGGATGCTCCACTTCCTCTCTTATTAATGTTCACCACTCCCACTCTCTCCCTTGCTGTTGTAGTTACTCAGTATTAAAGCGCTGCTCTGGTTGGCCAACTGTTTGGGAGTCATCTCGGTACAAAAAGGGCAGGAAGATTACACAACTATCGCTTCCCTTTTAAACATGAGGGCTCTGTGCTTAGACTTCAGCTGACATGTTTTCCATTATGCCCCTGTAAGAGATGATGGGTTGTCAGGTTGGTCCTATCCTGATTTGTGCCGTGGCTTTGTCCCTGGTAGCTTTGTCTAAACCAGTGCATTCAAAATCTAAAGCATGTCTGAATATTTGTGGATTTATTACAACATGTTATAGATTACTTTAGAAGGCAAATTTGCACTGCAAAAAATGCTGTTCTTACTTAGAGTTTTTGTCTTGTTTCTAGTCAAAATATCTTAAAGTTCTTGAATCAAGAAGCATTTTCTTGACAAGCAAAAAATATTTCCTTGTTTTCAGGAAATATAAGTCAAAATTGAGTGAGTTTTTCCTTAAAACAAGCAAAATAATCTGCCAATGGGGTAAGCAAAATAATCTTATTTCAAACCAAAAATAAGATATATAATCTTGTTTTCAGTTTGGATTAAGATTATTTTGCTTACCCCATTGGCAGATTATTTTGTTTATTATTATTTTGTTGTATTGGCAGATTATACTTGTTTTAAGGAAAAACTCACTTAATTTTGACATATTTTTCCTAAAAACAAGAAAATAATTTTTACTTGTCAAGAAAATGCTTCTTGATCTAAGAATTTTTAGATAATTGGACTGGAAACAAGACAAAAATTCTAAGTAAGAACAGCATTTTTTGCAGTGTGTGTGTGTGTGTGTGTGTGTGTGTGTGGTGAGTATTGGGAAATGCCAGGCTTTGAGTTGCAGGGAGCTCAAATCTATTAAACAGAGCAAATAAATACACAACATTGTCTATCGCTGTAGATTAGTTCTAGCAGATCATACACTTATGCATATCCATTCTCAAAAAGAATAATGAAAGACAAATTTTAGAGCATTAAAGGATTTTAAATGTTTTTTTGTTTTTTTTTAACAATACCCAGTAGATCATATATATATATATAAATGTGAAAACTGTGACTTTTGCTCAGTTTTTTCCCCAAGCCTGTCAAACCTTATTTTTCTTTAGGATTAAAACGAATGCATTTTGAGTTAATGTAATTACCATTTGAGCAGATTCATAGGGTTTCAACCACTGATCTATATAAATGACTGGATTGCTCATGACATTATAAAAAGTGAAGCCACTGTGCCGCCATGTTGGTATTCCCTATATTCCCTACATTCTATTCAATTAATAGGAAATCATCTGATTTAATGAGAAAACATTACCTAATGAGTCAGCATTTTATCTGAAGTCTCCTTGCACATTCTTACAATGCAAACATCCTAACCATGTACATGGTTATTTGTTTAGAGTCAGGAATTTCTTCTGTTTATTAAAAGTCATGTTCATCTTACAGTTTTGAATACCAGATCAGCTGATGGACGAGACACCTCAGCATTTATATTACAAATGATTCTTCTGAAATCTGAATACAGATTTATGCTTTGTAAGGCATGCTCATACAAATTAATTTGTCATGTACTGTTATACACTATAGTTATATAATTATGTTGTGCGTCATATATTACTGTTTTTATTTGTACAGTAACTGTAAATGATTCAACAGTGTTTTTGTTAACAGCATTTCGAAGCAGTAAAGATAAAGACTAAACGTTGGTTAAATGAATAATTAGCTTAGCAATATATTCAAATAAGACTTAGTTCATATACAAACTGTCATGCTAGTAAAAAGCCATAGAATTTGAGCTGACCTGTAGCTTTTAACGGTTTCCAGGAGAAGTGAACGTTAGTCAACAAAAAGACATCAGGAAATGATAGGCCTATACACGCTTCACAACTTATTCAGAGAAATGACGCTGACTGCATATAGATTTAAAGACATGAGGCTTATTTATACTGTCACTCCAAGCAAAGTGATGCCTGGTAAACCTTTTTAATATAATATAGTGTTAGTAATAGGGGATTGTATGTATTGTAATGTTCAATGTATATTCGAATCAATTTCTGCTAATAATCCCAGATATATGTTCATGCTTAATATTTCCTGCATAATTGCGTATATAAAGAAATCTATTTTGTGTTAGTTCAGTTACCTGTGTAGGCAGTGTGCAGTAGACACACCCATAATAATGAGATCTATATATCACTTGTCCTGCCCGAAAAGACCATAAACATTACAGATAACGTTCAAAGTATCAATTAATATACATACATATATTTTAAAACTATTCACATATGACTGATACGCTGCAAAGCGGGTGGTTTTGGCTGTAATTCAATGATGCCCACTGCCAGTAGGGAACTGCTTGAACACTTCCGGTGGCTTCACCACAGTCATTTATAAAGATCAGTGGTAGCAACCTATAATCTTAGGTTGATTTAACATTTCAAATCCACTGTCAGTAATGTTATGTGTTCAATCCACTAACACTGAAATGAGTATTTACAGAGAAAAGATGTTTTTCAGAAAATGTTGAATAGTAATATGGTGTGTGAGGGAGAGCGAAGGTTTTAGCTGCACACCTTCTTAGCTGCACAGTGTCTCAATTTTCCTACCTCACCAGCTCTCAAGGTTTAATTCAGAGAGCAGAGCAAAATAAATAAGCAAAGACATTGAAGTATAAAAGCTTGTCATTTTAATATGTTTTACAGCCATCCATTGTCCCAAAAACAACACTGTAAGTGTTTTAAGGGTTGTAGAACACATTTACCTACACCGAGCAACTCCTGCCTTGTGAGAGTGGTAGAAAATGCATAATAGTATGGCAAATTGATGACATTTTGATGACTAAATCAATAAAATTGTAAACTTTTCACCAGTAGGTGAATAAAAACTAAGGAGATCTGTCTGATGGAATAGTAGTTTAGTGTGAGTACAACCACAGGTCCAATAGTTTTGTCACATGTTCAGTCAAAGCAAATGGCTTCAAATTCAAAGCTACATCTGGCTTTATGATACTATGTAAGGTGTCAAAACTGAATTCGCACCATCAAACCATATTTAATGATTAATACTTGACCTTTGAGATATTGATGATTGTCAAGCCTAATCGATAAATCATTTAAAACAAATTGATCTCTTATAAAGAGTTGGTAATGGACATTTACAGTGATTTAATTAGACCTATACACTTTGCATGTATCTAGATATAGCACATGCACTCCAGTAGGCTCGACAAATCCATATCCTCTGATCGGCTCCATTCATCCACTGTACTGCCCAGTGTACATCAAAATCATTATGTACAGAAAAAGAGACGAGAGGATGGGTATAAATCTATACCGGTCCTCTGGATTCTGGCTTTCGCACAAATTTCAACAGGACTATGTTTTTCAACACTTACCCAAACAAGTACATAGATTTTTGAAACCCTCAAATGACTTGTCTGCTTTCCCTTTAAGGACACAATCTCAGTGTGATTGATCTGTACAGTCTGTAAAAAAAAAATGTAAAAGGCTTGTGTCAGAACATTGTTCTTTTCATAATTATGTAGGGGTGCAAAGATTACGCCCTCATTCCTCCCTCAACATAAGTCTGTTTTCAAGAACACCTATTCACTTAATGCACACACAATGGTGATTAGTCTTTTAAATCATCTTCATACTGATCTTGTGAGATCCCTCAGTCGGGCTGTTTTCTCCATCTACTTTCCGTGGCACATACTCAATCTCAATGTTTGGCTTGGCATTGCCTTTCCCTCGACTCCAGAGGAACAAGAGCACCAGACAGAACAACACCACTCCCAAGAAAGAGATAAACCCCATGGTGGTAGCGATTATGAGAGTCTTCATATCAAAGGGAAAGGGATCCGTCGCACCAGTTCCATTGGCACTGTTATCATTGGGCTGGTTCGAAATGAAGGCAAAGGTCTTATTAGGTTGATGGGGCCAATTGGGAGAGTAGCTATGAACATGTAGGTGAGCCAAACGGGTGTCGTTACCTCCTGCATTGACGGCAATGCACATGTATGTGCCATTGTCTTGAATTTGGGCATATCTAACCTCTAAGGTGCCATCAGGAGACACCGACAGCCGGCCAATGCTTTTAGTTGTGATGAATTGCTTTTTTGGAGACTGCCATATAATCATGGGAACGGGGTCTCCATCTGCTTGGCAAGGGAATTGGACAGTGGTCCCCTCATCCACAAATCTATGAATGGCTTTGTGATCTCGGATCTTAGATTTCTGACAAGTGAAATAATTTGTCGGGAGAACATCCGGGAAGTCTTTGAACTCTTTACCCTGCAAAAACTCTGGTGTTTCACAAGATGGCTGCTGGCGGTTGAAATTAAGTCTCCATCGACGGCGAAAGACCCAGAGGAGACGACAGTCGCATGCTAAGGGGTTGTCATGAAGAGCCAGTGTCTCCAGATTGCCGACCGAGTGAAAGGCAGACTCTTCTAAAGTGCTTAATTTATTGCTGGATACATTGAGAACACGAAGGTAGTTGAGTCCTCTGAAGGAATAAGGCTCGATGCTGACTAGCCGGCCCCCAACCAAGTGAAAAGCCTGGAGCCTCAGCAAATTGTGCATTTTGTTGCCCTCCACAACCTCAATCGGATTGAAGGACAGGTTGAAAAATCGAAGGTACACCAGGTGCTGAATGGCCACGTAAGGGACGGCAGTGAGATTGCAGTTTGTGATGCTCAAGGTTGTGATGTTGAGTCCATGGAGGGACTTCGCGGTCAAGGTTTCTAAAAGAGGCCAGTTTGCTATCTCTAAGACTTTGAGTCGATAAAGCCTCCTGAAGGAAAAGTCTCGAATGGTGTTGATGTTCAGATGCCGCAGCCTGAGGGTCATCAGGTTGTGCAGATGACTGAAGGCCTCTGTTGGCACAGAGGTCAGGTTGCATCTTTCCATAGTGAGCTGCTCTAGGCTGCTGAGGCCATGAAAAGCTCGGTGAGAGATGAACACCAGGTCGTTGTCCCCCACCTCCAGCTCTTTCAGGTTGTAGAGGTCTTGAAACACGTTGTCCAACAAAATGACAATTTTATTCTCACTAATGTCTAACTGAGTGAGGTTACTGAGGCCAGTGAAAACACCCAGCTGAATCAACTTCAGCTTGTTGTTGCGTAGTCCCAGTGTTCGCAAGCCAAGGAGGTTGCTGAAGGCCCCTGGTTCAATGACGGAAATGGTGTTCTCATTAAGCTGTAGCTCCTCTAGGTGTGGGTAATTGAGAAATTCCTCAGGATTGATGGCTTTCAAACGGTTCTTGCTGAGATCTAACAGCCTCGTGTCAATGGGAATTCCCTCGGGGAGGGCCATCAGCTTCCGGCGATGACACACGACCGAGCGCTCTTGGGCACTGCACTCACAGCGAGAGGGGCAGCCAGTGGCAGAGCCGGACAGCACGGTACCCAGCATCAGGATGAGAATGGGCTGCCAGCATGCCACCAGGTAGCTGTGCCCACTTGCCTCTCTGGCCACCATTTTGATGGTAACCTGCTGAGAAAAAGGGTAGAGAGATTGGGTCACAATATGGACAAAATTCATTCCACAAGACAGAAAAAAGGCAAAGGAGCTGAGAGACAATCATGTTCTTAAAATAGCAAGAGATGGTGTTGGAGAAAATGCTGACGCTTAAAAAATGTAACAGACTACTGCACTGGAACATGCTGTGTAAAGGCAACTCAGAGCTTTGATTAATGATATAACAGAGACATTAAAAAGTAAAAGACGCTATGAGAAAAAGAAAACAACCATAAACAGCACTGGACCATAGAGAAGCATAGCCACAGAACTAGCCTTTTTATTTATTTTAAAAATATCTTGGACATGTAATTTGTAGTTTCCATCCTTTTGATGGCCAGTGGTACTTTCTTTTTTTGCACTGAAAATACATTTTCAATAATGGTTTGTACCACCATAAATTAGTAATGATTTAAGCGTACTAACTTTTATTTACAATTTAAATAAAAAGAAACAATAATTAAATATTCCTTTAAAATGAAGCATGGCATACATAAATAGCAGATGGTATACCATTAGTGTATACTATAAAAAAAAAAAAAAATACAGCAAGGGACATAAATCAGTAACATGAATCTAGAACGATTTATTTGCCATTTTAAAAAATAATATGTATTATTATCTGGTCTTTGAACCAAATATCTATTGTTATGGACATTTTACCTTAATACATGGTAATCTGATTTTTTTTTTTTCTTTCTTTTGAACATGATTAATGACTGCATTTAGAGTAGAACTGAAGTGTGGCCTGGGGACCACAATTCGGTTCTTAACAGGTTAAATCCAAATCAACTCCAAATCCAAAATTCCAAATTTTACTGTGCAAAATAGTAAGCCTTCTAAACCTCTGAGCCTTCAAACATTGCTTCCCAAATTGATTAAGTAAACTCAGTCTCAATCTCATAGCTTCTTTCAGCTATGTGCTTCAGAATGATGGAGATCTTGGTTTAGGGCTTGTGAAGAGGCTCGTGAAATATTGACATGAAGGAACACAAGACACACAGAACTTGCCAAAATGACACATGAGTTGCATTCGATGAGGCAGGAGGTTGCTAATTGGACTAGTCAAATACAAATCATGTTAAGTAGACAGGCCAGCTTTAATAATTAATTAGGTAAACTTTAAGTAGCTCCCATTTGTAAAGGAAGTGAAAGTGACCCAGAATTAAATACTTCTTGCTTTAGTAAATTCCAATACAGTTATGCAAACTCAATGGAAGCTGTATGATACTACTGTATGTAGATTCAACAGTAGAGTGTATATTTTATGAATAGAAAATGTTGGCCTGGTTTCACAGACAGGGATTTGATTAAGCCAGGATTAGGCCTTAGTTCAATTAAGACATTTTTTATACACTTTTATAAACGTGCCTTAGAAAAACATTACTGGTGTGCATCTTGAGACAAAACAATGGCACTGACATATTGTAAGACCAACGCTATCTCACGACCAATTCGTACGTATTTTACGAGGTGGCTATTTCGTACGGATTCGTATAACCTCACTTGTACAAATTCATATGATTTGTCTTAACCCCAGTAATGGGTAGGTTTAGGGGCGGGGTTAGGGGTAGGTCATTTGTTCGAATTCATATGAATTTGCAACTCGTAAAATACGTACGATTTGGTAAAAAACCTATATGAAATAGTACAAGTGAGGTCGTACGAATTTGTACGAATTAGCCACCTCATAAAATACATACAAATTGTTGTGAGATCGGGTTGTGTAAGACATGTCAGTGCATGTTGCTTTCAGTTAAAACACATCAAACTGGCATTTTAGTCTGGGACTAGGAAAACATTTTGTGAAACCGGGGGCTTATGTATAGCCAACTTGTATTTGCACGTTCGCAATAGAATATCTCAAGGGTAGCTATTATCATGGCACTTTGAAAACTACAAGATGCAGAAAGAGTGTTCTCTGAGAGAAAACTACAACACAACTGACAGCACTGTGAAGTGGCTTAGGCCAGACTAGTTTGATCGAATGAAACTGCCTGCAGAAAGAGGCATAGATGCATAGATTTAATGCATAGATTTGCTGATTCCATCTCTGAGTGTTGTCAGGTGTGACCAAAGATTCTTTTGAGTTCTGGTTTGAAATTAGGTGAGTAGTTTCAATGATATCAATTCCATATTAGTGCTCCTCAACAAGATCAAAAGGAGCGTTACTGTCAAGGGTGCTTATCCCTCGTTCATCTATCGAGTGTGATCTGCATACAGTCAGGGAGCAGAGCGATCAGGCTACTGTGAGAGAATTACTACATCGATTAAACGACTAGTGTGGCATGAAGAGGTGTAAGGGTGAAGGTCATGACGTAAACAGAGCTGCCAAGAACGGGATGTTTTAATCACGCTAAATCTATCACGATCTTCCCCGACTGAGCAGGCATCAAGCCTCCGGAGGCATAACAGGGTTATTTGAATGGTTATTATGTGTGACATATCCTGCGATGCAAATTTCTGTTCAATTTGCATGTCTCCCGAATATCTGCCAAACCTTTGACCTTTAACTATAATTGGGGGGATTTGTCAGAGGAGAGAACAGGTCAAAGGTACTGCCTCATTAAAATTATTGACAAATTTGCTTAGTAATTTTAAAAAGCAAACAAAAGCAGATGGAAATCACTATAAAATTACAGTAGGTCTCTATGGTGTGATCACAGTTTTCCTAATTAAACATGGCCGTTGCTTCCAATATCAAAATTTTGTATTTTGTTCACTGTTGTGGTTGTCACATAGTACTCCCACAGGAAGAAAATAGCTCTGCTCATGGGCAGAAATGTGTACCTGTTTTACAACTGATGAAAAGCGCACTGAAAACATTTGTGCCGTTATTTCTTGGCCTGCAATTTGCAAATGCTTGCCAATGGGTGAACTGAAAATGATGATGATTTAAATAAAAAAGAAAAAAACAAAAAGCCTAATCAACATGTACCAAAAATGTTTTTCTTTTTTTTTTTTCCAAATTGAAATTATGGATTGTGTGACACACGCACACACACACACAAACACACACACACTTCCATCTTTGTTCCTAATCACTCTAACCTTTGTTTTAGCCCAAATGCTAAGGTATGCAAATGCTTTAAAACTAATTTGGCCTCAGTGGTCAACTGATGGCAATTGAAAAGCCACTACACAAAGTGTTGGATTTATTATCCAATTAAAAGATTAAATCATCGCTCAGGAAGCCCCCATTCTGTAAACATACAAATCAAAGTCTGTCAGGCAACTATGAATAATGTATGAAGAAGGAAAAAACTCCTCTCTGTTGCACTGCCAGAATATTGCATTGACGGAGTAATTCTCAATATAGTGAACTCGCTCACATGGTCAATAGCTCATCTTATTAGTCAACACCCTGCATGAATTTCCATGTAGAGAATTGTGTCTTTAAAGGCATATCTACCTCAGGGCACTTTAGTGTAACCAGCGGTTCCTAGCGTGCAATATATTCAGACAGAAATGTGCGCCTTTAGCCTGATTGATTTGAAGAAATATACAGTAGTCAATGAGAGCCATTCTGCATATGGGAAAAGGGAGTAGTGCACTTGTATTTGATTCTTAAAGTCGAGCCAGTTCTGTAACAAGCATGCACCTCACTATTAAAAGGCCATCTCTGTTGTTATAAATTTACTGTTCCCTTAAGAAGCAATTTAAATGCAGCTGTTTACATTAAAAGCATGATATATTGAGCATGCATCAACATTCCCATTTTAGAACAGCGCTAAGCATTCTCTTTGTTTAATAATTACTACCCGACATTCAGTCACACGACAGGCTGCGTGCCGTTTAAAGCGGGTTGGTCTCCTAAGATCTTTGTGGTGGAAATTACATTTTCTCCTCTGTTCTTTTCCCTCAGTAACATAGGAAGGTCATACCCATTCAACTCTGCCCACTAGCTCGAAGGGAAGAAATAAAGTGTCAAACACAAGTATATTTTAATATAGTGCTCCTCTGAGAAAGGGACCCTCAAATGTAATGCCCTATTTTGCCATATTGCAACATCCACTGTATCTCAAACTCAGCATGGCATGGGTTTGAACAGGAGCAATTCAGAAGACAGTCAAGTTCAATCAGTCAATAAAATATGAGCAAGTTAATTGACGAGTCCATATCCAGTTGATAATGAAAGGGTCTGCAGCCTTGCTTTTCAATTATCTGATGTCTGCAGGTGGGAGGAATTAGCGAGGCCTCTTTTTCACAAGGTGTCTTCCGACTGATGCCTCCTTCCTCTACTAATGGAGGCCTAGATCTCTTTTAGATTACTGCACCTTCCCAACACTCATGAAGTTAATAAGCATTGCGCTTCAAAGATTTGTCCTCTTCTTTGCTATTTGTTACTTTCAGGGCTATCTGTCAAGCTAGAGGGCAAAATCAATTCTGCCTCCAACGTAGGAAAACCAAGCCATTTATCTGTTTAAGCTAGAGACCATCACAGAGAAATGAATGTTTAAGGTTGAAACTCTTAGCAAATATGAGTATTTACCTTTGTCAATGAAAAACAATTGTTTTTCATGGACGCTTTATTTCAAGGCTAATTACACAGACGAAACCAAACGCGTCCGTCACGACGATATCAAGATTCATTGTCATCTGAAACCACAGAGGATGGCTATCAGTTGAATTGATTTTATATTTTCATGTTACACCACTCATGTGTTTGAGTGCTCACTGGATGATATTCTGTCTCTCCCACTCATGTACAAATGTAATTCAACCCAAAGGTCCATCTTCCTGCTCTCTCTCCCACTCCGTCCCCTCTGTTTCATCCTGGCGATAACCTTGAGGAAAAAATATCACGTCGGACCATCTACGCAGTCTCTATTTTCTCTCCCTGTTCACCATCGTACTCTTGACCTTGGCGGTGAGCCTCAGCTTGACCAAACAAGACAAATAAGTAAAGCTTGGGAGTGACCCACTTGCAGATCCCTATTTATTTGGGTTTTATAGGCCCTGGAATTAAGATGCGTTTTGGTCGATTGGATCACAAGTAGACCATGGAGACGTATACCGTTTACACCTGGTGTTTTAATCTGTACACTTTCAACCACTTCTGTCCTTATTTCTTGTAGGGGAAGGTTTATGGACAGGTAAATGTATGGGTTTTTTCAGATCTTTTGAATGGACAAAATAAGCTTGCGCAATTTACATATGAATGCACCCGGAGATGATGGAAAAACATATATGGAGAGCAGCAGCTTTCGCTTCTGCTCTGAAAGCCACAAAACCACAGCAAATGCAGTGAGTGAGTGCTAAGGAATGGTAAGAGAACATTGTGCTTGGTATGTTTTTCGTCTTGAAACCAAACTTTGGTCTTAAATCAACAAAGTTTAAATCCCATCTGGCGAGCGCGCTTCCCATAATGTTAATGCATTAAGTCAGTAGGCGGAGAACAGACAGTCTTTTTTTGCTGTTTAAACACATTCGACCACATGGGCCTCTACGTTACAAAAACAATCTATATGCGTTTCAAAGTGGTCACAAGTAGACAAGCGTCATCCACTTGTGATCCGATCAACCAAAATGCATCTTAAAGGTGCTAAAGAGGATCTTTTCGTCGACTGAGAAACCAAAGACTGTTACTGAGTTTTTGAAATTAGCACATGCGTAAGAACAACCCCCCTCCTTCACAGCTCATTTCGAGGGAACGCCTCCCAAAACTCGTGCAAGAGTATTGGAACACGAGTGTTTACCACCGACATTCGCTGTGTTGTGTTAGTGGATTCATTATGTCGGACTCACCGCAGGTAACTCATAATCTGCAGTTGTTACTCCTGTCTCCTGACAAAAACATTGCATGCGGCGCCTGTAGAGTGTGGAAAGTTACTGGAGCGCGCAGCCGCGCACGTCTCTCACAAGGAACGTCATGGCAGTGATTGACAAGCCAGAGGGCCAATCGTTTACGCGATGATCACGTAAACGATTGGCTGATGTTTTTAAGGCCTACCTCGTGCACAGATGATGTATATTAATATTATTCCTTTCAGTGCACCTAATAAATAGTCTTTTATCAGTTAGTAAAGACAGTTTCAAGTAATATTGCAAAAATGTATAAAACAAAACATCCTCTTTAGCACCTTTAAAGGTCCCGTTCTTCGTGATCCCATGTTTTAAACTTTAGTTAGTGTGTAATGTTGTTGTTAGAGTATAAATAAAATCTGTAAAATTTTAAAGCTCAAAGTTCAATGCCAAGCGAGATATTTTATTTAACAGAAGTCGCCTACATCGAACGGCCAGTTTGGACTACATCCCTCTACTTCCTTCTTTAATGACGTCACTAAAACAGTTTTTTGACTAACCTCCGCCCACAGGAATACACAAAAAAAGGGGGCGTGGTCTTGTTGCGCTCCCACGGAGAAGAGCAAGAGTTGCGTTTGTAGAGTGTGTTTGTCGCCATGTCGTCGAAACGCTGTTATTTTCATCCCGCAGTCCAATCACCTTTGTTTGGCCTTCCCAAGGACGCTGTACTTAGAGATCAATGGTTACAATTTATGTTTAACTCGGTTCCCGAAAATTATAATCCACATGTAAAACTATGTGCAGCACGTTTACAATAACACTGAGCGCGTGCATCTCCACATTATGGTAAGAGGCGTGACCTTTCCGGGCAAGGTTCGCTAAGCTGCTGTCGAATCACAACACAGGAACCGCTGGCACAATCAGAACTCGTTACGTATTTCTGAAGGAGGGACTTCATAGAACAAGGAAGTCATCAGCCCGTTTTTATGACAGTGGAAACAGCGGTATACAGATAAGTAAATTATGTGAAAAATACTGTGTTTTTTTACACGCGAAACATGAACACATGTTATATTGCACACTATAAACACAATCAAAGCTTCAAAAAACCACGAAAAACGGGACCTTTAATACCAAGTGTAAACAGGACCATAGTCAATATAGGCCCAAATAAGAGTTCAAAATGACAAAAGACACATTCAGTGTGTTTTCCAATTGGCACTGTGTTCTCACAATGTACGTTAAACGCAAACGAGTGTTTCGGTCAGGGATTTACCTTCCAGTTTAGATAAAACAATTATGAAACATGTTTTACATAGTAATTAATAACTTGTTTTGATCTACAGAGAGTTATACTTTGGGGGAGAAAAAAACATTTACAGTAAACAGCAGGGTTTTTGTGCTTTCTATTAACACAGTACTATATCAAAGAAGGAATAATTTGCTAATGGTGGGGTGATTCATCATTGAGTAGAATATTTATTGTACAATATTGAGAGAAAACAGATTAAACATTGTGAGTCAGGTTGCTGTTTTACTGCATTAAAAAATCTTTAGACATTTTAAATCTGGTTAAATTAAAATTCATGATTCATAAATTATAAAAAGACCAGACTGTAATCATATTTCTACTCATTTGAAATGCATAAATACAAACGCAGGAAGAAAAAAACACGAGAGAGAAATAATGAAAATAAGTTGCGTTTTGAGGACGGTCTGATGTGAGCCACAAGTAAAAACTATTTGGAAGAACATTTAAAAAATGTTTAATTTTGCTTTAATTGTTATTACATTCTTTCAGAGAGAAAGATTTAAATAATGATTCATTTGTGCTGGCAAATGATACCACTAAGCATAATGTTTTATAATAGGCACAACAGTCTAATAGAAAGCTACTGTGAGTTGAAAGTAAAGCGAATATAGAGTGCAGCAACTAATTGGCTATACTGGCCTGAGGGAGTTCATTTTGTTCCTTCTTCCAATCTATTTATTCATCATCCCTTTCCTTCTGCCTGTCGCTCTCTCTTTTTCTCCCTCTCTGGCATCACACTGCACACATTTCACAGTATGAAGCAAATCAGTGGTTAACAGCTATCTAAATATTCCCAATACATAAATAGTTATCTGCTAAATTGCTGGTAATTAGTTGTCCGCTCTCATGCAATCTGGTTGTGAAATGGCACGGGTGACCCACTCACTCTGTGTCTGTAATGTTCAATTCATTTATACCCTGATCGTTTAAAACTTTTATGTAAAGAAATGTTTTATAGATACAGTTGTGACAGTTGGAGTCACATTCACTTGCTGAAGTTCTACAGGACCTTTGTGCGGTCTGCAGAGAGGAATTGACTGCTAAAACGTATTCGTTTATATCTGGTTTGCTTATCTGTTGTACCTATAACATAACGGACTAGCATATAATCCAAAGCGGAGTGGAAAAAGAGACACTTTGTTTACAAAAACTTCTGGATGGTAGGACACTGAAAATAGCGTTAAGTCATTAAGTTGTGAGTGGCAAATCAAGTCGCTACCATTCATCACAACATAAGCAGGTGTCTTCATCGGTATTTACAACAGCACTTAATCAGTGAGGACCTGAGCCAAATCAATAATCAGCCCTGCTTGCCCCTCACATTTGTCTTCTTCCTACCCCCCACAAACAACTTTGTATACCAAATCAGCTTGGGTTTTAAGCCTATGGATTCAGCATTCAAAGCAGAGATGCATCTTCCAACTGTTTGCTTCCATTTGACTCCTCTCTTTTGATCTTGTTTTTTGATGACAGTAAGATTTAGATCAAAGCCCAAGGTTTGGAAAGCTACATTCCAGTAAAGGAAAAAGTAACATGAACCTTGATGTCGAAACATAGAGTACTCTAGATTTATTGAAGCAAAAATGTCAAGCACTGCGCTGAAATTTATACCATTCAAATAAAAGGTATGACTAAACCGTCAAAGCGAAACTTTTGTATAGAGAGGAATATGGACAGTTTGTATATGGAATTGAGTAGCATGCTGAAACAAGTCGTCTGAGCGTCTGAATACTGTACATATTCACAATGACTTCTCCTCACAGCTTGCCACGCTTGTACTCTAAAAGCATTTAAATCTGAAGCAAAAATGAAAACCGCCATCGAAAAGATGGTTCAGACCAAGAGAAACACCCTTCTTTGTGCCGACTGGTGGCCTGGAAGTTTCATGCCATCATAAATTGAGTAAACGACATGAATGTTTCAACTCCAAGCATGGTTGAGATTGAAGTTAGTTATGACCTGTCATCTGAATATTGGTCTTCTGACTAACTGCCGATGGAGCAATATGTGATGGTTGCAGTTTAAATAAAGGGCTGGTAATGAAACAGATGCACTTTGTTTCTGTCTCTTACACTTCACGATAAAACACACCTATTCCTTGTAAGCGGCATCATGCATGTGCCCACTCGTCAGTCTGCTGAAACATTATATAGGTTATTTCAGCCCAAGGTCTGGCTAAATTTCCAAAGCTATGGCTGCTGTCTGGTTCCTTGTCATGGTGTGAAGTCTAATTGGGCCCAGTCCCATGTCAGTCCTCCCCTCAGCTTTCCGGCAACGGTTAATAATAATTCCATAAAGTGTTTTTCATTCCTCATTAACGCTCTTGAGATTCACTTTAAATTCACCGCTACCAGCAGGCAAAGCTGGTAATTACTCCAACCACTCTTCCTCTTTTAAACACAGGGCTCTTTGTTTTGGGTTTAATTGAAACAAAAGAAGAGAGAAAATGTGGAGAGAATATAGGACACCCGTAATCCCAAAAGCAATCTAGCTCAAGCCGAGCTCCTCTGAGTTCTTTATCAATGGTTCTATTAGGAAGGAGCTTATCTCACGAAATTAGCCACGGGATAATCACTTTCGAGCTTCCTGAATTATGCTAGCATTGTTCATCTGACCAGCACTCCATCCAAGGCTAATAATTTGATTACTCCGATACAATCAATGATATCTTCTTCTCGTCTTTCACAAGGCGCAAATTTTGCCATCAGCAGCCACCCAGATGATCGGTGGAGATAGGATGCCAACTTCCGCAAAATGACAGATAGCATTGCTTCAAACACATAAAGATCATTTTCATTCACACGCGTACGTAACCCTTAGAAACGGGGTGGCAATAAAGTAAGGCATGGGCCCGGTCTCATATTTTTTACTTTTTACATAAAGCTGTTATGATTAAATTTTAATGGGTGAGTCTGCTGCAGTGAAGCGACTCTGTGACCTTCTGAATACATTTGTGGGAGGCTGGAGTGAGTGTGCGCTGTCTGATATGCCACTCGGTCGCCTCTCACAGCAGCCCCTTGCTGGCTTTCCCGCTATGTACAGCCCTATTTCAATAGTCCCTCATTTTGTGTGACAGAAAAGAGCTGCTGCGCTGATGGCGTCCGATTCTTGCATCCCTTCACAATAAGGACAAATGCACGGCCGGTCTGTCTATCTATGCCACGGCCGAAAGCAGGCCCTCACTGACTGCTTAAAAAAGCTTATAGAAGAGAATGAATAGGGAAGCAGAGAGGGATGCGGTGGGTTCGCAATCGGAAAGGATATGAATTTCAATGATTTTTGGGATTTTAGCCCATTTTTACTGCCTGGGCTGCATCATTCACAAAAGCTGTGAAAACACGAGGGCTGACAGTCACAGGCTCTAATCTATGTGTGAACGCATGGCACAAGAGCGTGAGGTGATGCAGTTCTCCTGTAGCACTGCCTTATCTTGTTTCATCTGCTGTTTGTTATCAGACTGCAGCATTATCATAATGGCTATTACCACCAACTGAGAATCTGCTCGATGAGGAGATTGCCTTTTAACACAGTCACCAGAATACTGAAACACATCTCAATGTATAGGCTGTCTTATTCGTATCACTATTCAGTGCTGAATTTTTAGCCATTGCTCTGTTTTGGCCTGGATTTCTCAGCTGGCAGCTACAGCATCTTCAGAATGTGGCCAGGATACTGTTGCCATGCAGTTGTTTCATGTTCCAGTCTTCCTATCCAACACAAGCCTATGTGCATATTGCAGATGCATCGTGTTTTGATTGATAACCCTGAGTTTCCCAGGGAGGGAAAAAAAAAAAAAAAAAAAACAGGAGGAGGAGGTTTTTGGAGAGCACATGGTGTCTTGGATTTGAATCTGAGAATCGGCTCACACCTTGTGCGAACATTTTTGGCCTCTATATGTGATGGCAAATAATATAAAATTTCATGTTGTTTTTTTATAGATGTGAACAGACAATGCAAATTTATATAAGAAACTATAGATAGAGGGATCTGACAGCTGTAAAGGATGTACCAATGAGAACACTGAGATGAATGTATGAGTATGAATCTTTGATGTATCCAGTAAGTCTCCTCTTAATGTATTTTTGACAGCTTGCCAAGATTAAGAAATGAAGTATAATGTTGTTATTCCTTTAAACGCCACATTAGCTGCGGAGGAAGTTGCTTCCAAGCAGTAAAACAACGAGAGAGGGGAAAGGAGAGCAAGAAAGAGAAAATGAGTGTGTGTGTGTGTGTGACAGAGAAAGAAAGTGTGAGAGAGAGAGGAAGTGAGAGAGAGAGAGAGAGAGAGAGAGAGAGAGAGAAAAGAGGCTCTATAATGAGGTCTGTGAATTAAAGACTCAAACGCGTTGAAAGCAATACATTATTTTCTTTCATAATGCATCTTGCAAAATAAAGAGCCTTAAGCCATAAACCATGACAACAGCACCAAAAATACACTCAGAAGTCTCACATACATTCAAGCGTGCACTATAGACAACATTTATCATAACCTGGGGGATGGATTGAGATTTTTTTAGAAACATAGTGCAGGTGAAAATATTCATGAATGCTTACATGGCCAGATATTCATTTTTGGCAAATGACCCCCTCCCTGTGCACTGACAGTCCACAGTATTTGGTCCCGTGTCCGGTTAAGAAGCATTATTCAGCATCTTTCTCTCCTGAGCCTGTGCACTATCCCTCTCGGACACACATTTCCCCCTGAAAACCCCAGTCTCATCTCCCCCTTTCAGCCCTTTGCAGAATCTCAGAGTTCTCGAAACGCTTATCTGGCACTGAATGCAAACTGCTCTTACCAGAAACGTCATGCGGTGGAGTCTAAATTTGGCAATTCCATCCTGCCGGAGTGCAGCTTGGATCCGAATCTCTCCAGAGTGGCAGGGTGGCACACAGGAGGCCTTTGAAGAATTTCATGAGTGAGAGGAAAAACAAAAACGGCAAACAATTCCTCAAAGCAAGCCAGGGGTCCAGAAAATTCTCAGAGTGTGGAGCACGAGCAGCTACAGTCCACAGAATACATGAGTCTGTCCCAGATGCAGGCATGCATGTAAACAGGAGTGCACCCGCTCACATACATGCCATACCCAGCAGAGCGAGAGCGCGAGCGCGAGTGAGGGAAGAAAGATGGAGAGGGAGGAGTCGAAGCTGTGCAAGGTGGAGGGAGGAGCTGTGGCGCATTGAGATGGAGAGATGGAGGAGACGGAGGGAGCGAGGGAGGGGGGAGAAAACCTAAGACTGACAGGCAGAGAGGGATAAGGAGTGAGAAGGAGGGGGGAGGAAAAAAGAAACAGCACAAAGCTCAAAACAGGGGACAATGTAACTAATGAAATTCAATTCTCCTTTCATCAGACCGACTGCAGCAGGAAACAGGAGCAGGAACGGAGGGATGCCGGCATGGGGGGTGGGGGGTTGACACAGAAATTTTAGTATACCTTTGTGAAACCTGTCTCTACCTCTCTGTCATCCTGTCAGAACATGGCGATTAATGCTGGGCTTTTATGCAAAAGGCAGCGTTCGTCAAAAGCAACCGGGAGCTGCAATGTGACAAATGGATGACTCATGGAGGTAAACAGGCAGGGTGGATAAACAACAGCCAATGGAGAGAGAGTGAGAAAGAGCCGGAGACACAGAACGAGAGAGAGAGATGAGGAATTTGGCCGAATGGGCTGAGTCTGCTTAGCCAATCGCAGTAGTGAACTGCAAGGTCAGTCTATGGGGGATTTGCCCTGCGGGATATAATCAGGTGTAAATCCTTGTAAGTTCCCACACCATTATACTAAACAATAAGCGAGAGGCGGTGGCGCGGCAGGTAGGGAGACGAGCGAGATTACTGGTGGTGGGGTGAGGGGGAATAATCAAATGCAGATTCGATGGGGTGGAGGGGAAGGGTGATGTGGAGCACGAGGCACAGGGGTTGTTGAGCGGCACAAACAGACTGAAGAGGAGCTTCAATATTCCTGTGAGCGAAAGGGCAGAGGAGGAAGACGAAGAGCGGCAGAACCGACCCTACGTGCGTGAGGGATTTATCTCTGCACAGTACAACCAGATCAAGGCACGATGTGGGAGAGGGAGTGTGCGTGTGTGTGATCCGTTGTGGATCTGTCCTAGACGTTTTGTTAATGCTCTAATCTTCCAGTGGAACACCAACGCAGAGCTGGCAATGGTGTGACTTATTAGATGAGCTGGTGTGTGGTATATGGCACCAGTCAATGTTCTTGTGATAGAATTATCACTACACATTACAGGGCTGTGCGTTACAGCATTGCCAGTTCCAAAGTGGCTTTTTGAAATAAGATTCGCTCTATGGATTCTCTGAACAAGCTGCTTTTTTGAAGCAGACAGACAATAAGAGCTAAAAAAGAATGAAAATTGCATACAAAAGCATTAGTACTTTGTGGGTGCAATGCAGCGAGTTGCAGAGCAAATATTAATTCCTAAGGAGATCTCACTAATGGACCAACTTTATGCTTTTTGACATATTTAGTTCACAGAATTGACCTGTTTTAACCTGGCAAGATATGCTTAAGGTCTCAAGAGCCCATGAAACTTGACGTATTTTCTATGGAAACATGACATTTGGACGTGACCTGCTATAGCCTTTAAGTCCCCTTGTAGTCAATAATTGTATCCCTTAAAACTCGTCTTTGATCACCAAAATGACATATTAAAATGTTGTTTTTTTTCCTGTGAAAATAATTTCACCATGCCTTAAAATGGCTTAAGTGTAACTCTACACCCTTGTTTCATTTAGTATACATGGAAACATGAATATGCATATTAGTCCCCACCTCCATTCAATCACACCAGCTGAATCACACAGCGGACCTCATCCACTCGGCCAACTTGGCAAGTGGAAATACTGGTGTAATTCAGCCATATATGTTTGAACCAGAAACTGATTCAGAAGAGTGGAAGAGTGAATTATACAGGCTCATCTACAAATCGATGTATAAGAATGGTAATGCATTTTAGTATTGCTCTCTACGTCGGACACATATCGGTAATTGATATGATTAGCCGTTGGCTTGACTACATTATCAAACAGCTAATAATGTTTTGCTAATGTTACACAAACTATGTTCCCATGCACCACCTCATAGTCAGACAGCTGACTTCTAAAAATCAGCATCCTTAGAAACGCTTTGAACAACTTGGAATGTCAGTGGGGGAAGTTCATCATGACATCGTAATATACATTATGTACATAATTAATCCACTATATTGCTAAATATTCCGATTTTTCATATTAACAGAAAAATATATCGGGATAACCTGGCTTCTCGAGACCCCCCTGCTTCGCAGCAGTTAATAATGAGAACAGGGGCGATTTCGAAAACTGCGTTTTTGAGACTGTCTTTGGTTCACTGCAGTTTTAAGGAGAAAATACTTATCAATGGTGTTGACTAATAAATTTGTACATTAAAAACACCACATACATAACAACATTAAAAACTTGATTTTCACCACAGTGGGTCTTTAAACCTGCATGATTTGTTACAGTTGGTTCTCAAATGGCTTTGCTCCAGTACCCACACTCTAAAAATGCTGGGTTAAAAACAACCCAAGTTGGGTTGAAAATGGACCAAAACCAGCGACTGGGTTGTTTTAAGTGGTGGAAATAACGGATGATGGGCACAGAATGCTAACAAAACTCTGAGACATTTACAATCACACACCCACCATAGGTGTAGCTTGCAAACTCAAAATACATAAGTGATATACCTCAATTTAAATAGATTTGTGTGTGTGGTGGTGTGGGTTTCAGGGATGTTTAGATAAAGTTAACGTTCACTTTTCTTAAAAATATTTAGCTATCAGATCTGTTTAAATGCTTCAGTTTGTTTTCACTATATAATATATTAAAACAAATGGAAGCATTTAAACTGATATAATACTGTATATCAGTTTAAATACTTAAATATTATATTATATTTTATTATATTATAATGTAAGCCTAATAAAAAAATTATCTCACAAGGGGATTGTTTAGGGCTCCTTGCCATAAAAAATCGTAACCTCCTGGTATATAAAATCTGGGAAATTCATAAGCAGTAAACATGTAATTTTGATGGTTTAACACTGTCTGTTGCTAATAATTAACTGTACAAAAACACATTATGGTTGTCCATCATTGTAACTGCTCATATTATATTATTATAAAGAATTGAACTGTCCTGCAGGAGGACAGAAATTATTTTTTAATAAAATTTCTTGGTAAAGACTGGTACAGTTAATACAGCAATGTGAAAAAAACTCAGGTTACCTAAAATGTGCTTAATTTAGTGACTGAACTGCTTGTTTTCACACATATTATTTAATAAATCACTAAGTTACATCAACGGTCAAATAAAATAGAAACGGCACATTAAAGTTAAATGTTACAGATGTATGATAAAACCATTTTTTTTGTGTGTGTTTATGTTCATTGTACAGGTCTGATATAAAGTATGTTTTTGCTCAGGTGGCCAAAATGTGTAGCCTGACTACGTCAGACTTCCTACTTCCGCTCAATTTCATTTCGCTTCTGTACTCAGTCTGATACAGCGTCAGAGCTTTGTGTTTGCCACCGGTCTGGAAACAGCCGGGCCAATCAACGAACAGAGGGCGGGCTGAGAGCCGTGACGTAGATGCTAAGCGCCGAGTTTTACATTGTAGGTTAGAGAAATCGAAAACCGAAACGACCGCGGAAATGGGAAACGAGACACGGGATGCAAACTTCGGGATGCATTAACTTCGCATAATCTGCAAAAGTCGTTTACAGCCATGTTCACTCCGGTATTTCGCTCACATCATCATGTGTTTACAACAGGTTTACAGTGGAAGTTAAATCATAGATTTGAGTTTGATGCATGATGTCTGTGCTTCGATGCGGCTGTACAGGCGGATAACATACGTCATAACTAAACGTATCTGATTGGCTTACGGGTAACCAATGATTTTAAACTTCAGACAAGCGTCCCCTAGCGAGAGAGAAAACACTTCTCTATTATGCCATTCCAGACTCTGTCTACGAAGCAAAGTGAAGTAGCAGAGTCTGGTATTACCAGGCTACAAAATGTGTGCTCAACAGAGAAAAGTTTTGCTCAGCGAAAAAAAAAAAAAAAAAATTAGAGGGAACATTGGCCCCAACCTGGATGTTTTATTGTTTGTACATGTCTTTTAAAAATATTATGTTGCTATTTTTTGGTTGCATCAAGGACGTAAACAAAGACCAACGCGGTTTTGCTTCACTAGCCAGTTAGCTAAATTCTATTGCATACTTCTCCAACAAACGCCAACAAACTCAAAACCTCAACGGGCTCAATTTGATAATATAGACGCCATTATCTACATTTCCACTGAAGCACATGGTGTGGTGTTTCTGGACACTTCAGCGAATCACAATACATTGGGCCAGCTAACCAATCTGAGCACATTGCGTATTTCGGAGGGAGTGGTAATACAGAATCAGGAAGTCAAACCAGCCGCTCAAATAACAATGGAAACAGCAGTGTAGAATAAAGGTAAAATGTATGAAAAAATACAGCGTTTTTTAAAAAAACAAATCATTAAGACATGTTAAACTGTGCCCCATAAACACAATCAAGCCTAGAAAAGAAAAAAAAAAACAGTAAATTATTATTCATTAAACTTATAAATAAATGTTTATTTATTAAACATATTAATACATGTTAATTTCCAACATATTTTGGGTTCATTTTAAGCAAGAAATACAGCAATTTTTAAACAATAGTTGAGTTAAATTAACCCACCCAGCAGGTTTGCAAACATTTAACCCAAACATCGTGTGGGGTGGGGGTAAATTAAGCCTGATCTGCTGTGACATCACTATTGTTTTGTATTGTGGTATACGGAGCTGCCTGAATAAATATATGAGTAGACTTGATCTCTCATTCAGAGGGGTCGGGGGTCTGTCCACATAAACTACCCTCATCCACTTGACGAAGTGGAACGCACTTCAACGCACTGCAGGGATTCACTTGAGGGAAAGTGCTTGAATGTGCGTT